>NC_052172.1:9942890-10031041 GCF_902713615.1 Scyliorhinus canicula
CCACTTAAGCCCTCACTTGCACCCTAGCCCTGTAACCCAATAACTCCTAACCTTTTTGGTCACTAAGGGCAATTTATCATGGCCAATCCACCTAACCTGCACACCTTTGGACTGCGGGAGGAAACCGGAGCACCCGGAGGGAACCCACGCAGACACGGGGAGAACGTGCAGACTCCGCACAGACAGTGACCCAGCCGGGAATCGAGGAAGGTATCAGTGCTGCAGTGAGAAATAATATAAGCATTGGAGATCAAGACGTGTAAATCAGACTGAGTAGAAATAAATAGTAAAGGAAAGAAGTCCCTGGTAGGAGTAATCTACAGTTCTCCAAACAGTCGTTCCGCAGTGGGGCACAGTATAAACCAGGAACCACTGGGTGCTTGTAAGGCCCTCCCGCCGATTCCTGCCCCCGCCGAATCTCGGGGGGCGGAGAATTCGGGACATGGCAGGGGCGGGATTGACCCCGGCGGGGAGTCGGAGAATCCCGGCCATTGGACCCATTGGTTATAATATTTCAAAATTCCTGGATTCGGGAAAGGTTCCAGTGGATTGGAAAATGTTCATGTAACATCCTTATTCAAAAAGAGAGGGAGGCAGAAAGTAGGAAACCATAGACCAGTTAGTTTAACATCTGACGTTGGGAAATTGTTGCAATCCATTATTAAGGATGTAATAGCAGGACATTGGAAGGTCAAACCGCAGTCCATCAGAGTCAGCATGGTTTTATGAAGAGGTTATGACTCATTTGCAAGAGTTCTTCAAAGATATCTGTGGCATAATATTTTTTAAAAACCTTGGTTTAACATACAGGCAAACGTGGTGTCTGCAAAAGGTGCAAGTAAGGTGTTGTAAAAGGGAGAACATCATTCATTCCAACTGTGTATCTGTTTACAAAGAGAGACTGAATGGAACTTTGTTCTGATTACTGAAGATTTCCTGGTGAGTACATAATTCTGAGATAAATGGGAGGAGACAGGTCTGTCTGTAGTTTTGCAGTTTGATAGAGGTTTGGCAGTCTGCTAGGTGTCTTTAAGTTGAGCGGCAGTTTTTACCAAATTCTGTCAGGTTGAAACAGCCCCAAGGATCTGCAGGATGTTCCTGAAAGGGTCTCTCTCTCAAATGTTGGGGTTTGGTTTGGGATTTCCTAATTTTAGGACATTGGTGAACGAGATGGGTTTTTACGACATTCGACATGGCCGTCATTTCGACTTTTATTTCCAGATTTTTATTGAATGCAAATTTTGCCATCTGCTGTGGTGCGATTCGAACACCTGTCTCCAGAGGGTTATACTGGGTCTCTGGATTACTGGCCCAGTGACAATCCCACTATGCCACCGTCTCCTCCTGTGTTCCCACCACCCCCGTGCCAGTGACAGGCCGGGGGGAAGGGAGGGTCTTAAGGGACCGGATCCTCCAATGAGGGGGGGGGTTGCCCAATATTAAAGAAAGGACTGCGGATGGAGGAGCCCCACCCCATTCCCATCCAATGCCCGAACAGGGTTAATCTTTGGGCTTCCCCCTTGCCAGAGTTTAGCTCCCTTCTCAAACCAGCCTGCAAATTAAGGCTGTTTGGGAAACTGTCCTTACAAGTGGTCAATGCCTGGGGCCTTCAACAGGGGGCGAGGGTGAGCAGGCCATTGCAGAGAGAGCAGGACAGGTGGCAATCAGCTGGCAATGACCCCTCACCTCGCCCTGACCTCGCCAGCGAGGCCATGTTAAATACTTCCCATTGCGTACGTGTTTGTGTGCGTATACATGTGTTCGTGTGTGTATATTCACTGCACTGACCTGATGTACCACTCGCTGGGCAGGAACTCTGTCGCCACAAGATGAGGAGATCAGTCATGAGTTGTGAGGCCCGAATGTCTGACCCACGAAGCGAGCTGTCCAATACAGCCCGGGACATTTCAACAGCACTTTTCATCGAATCCTTACAGTGCAGAAGGAGGCCATTCAGCCCATCAAGTCTGCACCTACCCTCTGAAAGAGCAGCCTGCCTGGGCCCAACCCCCTCCCATTCTATCCCTGTAACCTCACCTGTAATTTAGACACAAAGGACAATTTATCACGGCCAATACCCTCACATCTTTGGGCAGTGGGAGGAAACCGGAGGAAACGCACGCAGACACGGGAAAAACGTGCAAACTCCACACGAGCAGTCACCTGAGGCCGGAATCGAACCCGGGTCCTTGGCGCTGTGAGGCGGAAGTGCTAACCATTGTGCTGCCGTGCCCCCATTGGTCCTCTCAAAGTGATTCACGGGCAGTGAAGCGTAGCCACTGTTGTGAAGTGGGAAACAGGATAGCCAATTTGGTGCACAGCAGGATCCCACAACAGCAATGCGATACCGACCAGGTAACCGATTCCGTTTCCGCCATTTGGATTGAGGGACGGATATCGGTCAGGCCACTCGGGGAGAAGAGGGGGCTGCAAGTCCCTCCCTCTGAGAGCAGCCAGCCAATCCCCTCCGTACGCAGCAGCGCTACTGGGAGGTGGCGGTCGCTTGCATTACGGCACCCGCCCAGGGTGGCAGATCAAGGAGGGGCCCAGGCACAGGCAAGTGCCGGCGGGAAAGGCGGTCACGTGGCGGGGGGCTGACAGAGCAGGGGGCCACGGGATGTCTCTCAGGGCGGGGTGACTCGATCAGGCTCCAAGGGGCATTGAACCGAGGGACCTGCAAGCAACCCAGCATGGGGTAGCTCGTTGAGCTTCCTGCGTGGGTAGAACTCTGCCCACCGCAGGGTAAACAACAGTGCTGGCAGGACGGGGCACTTAAGTGGGCATTAATTATTTTCCCACCACGGGCTGAATCGGGGAGGTGCACCCCGTTAAATGCTCACCTGTCACCAAATGTGCCATGAGGCAGGACAGATGTTTGCAGCCAATGTGCGGCGTACATTTGAATAGAATTCCTTCTGTGCTGAAGGGGGACATTCGGCCCATCGAGTCTGCACCGACCCCGCGAAAGCTCAACTTACCTAGGCCCACTCCCCGTCCCTATCCCTGTAACCCCACAACCTAATCTGCATATCTTTGGACTGTGAGAGGAAATGGAATGGCCCGGAGGAATCCCACGCAGAAATGGGGAGAACGTGCAAACTCCACACCCGAGACCGGAATCGAACCCGGGTCCTTGGCGCTGTGAGGCGGCAGTGCGCACCATTGTGCCACCATGCCGTCCAATCTCGTGGCCAATAATACTCCTCGCTTATCTGCCTCGTGTGCACAACGCCAATGGGTTCATCAATCTGACCCTCCAGGTTTGATCCGTTAGTGACTTCAATGCTTTGCTGACTGCCCAACGGGACCCGTGTTCCCTGAACACGAGGGAAGAGATTTCCCCTCCTCGTCGCCTCTTGAAGTGGCCGAGGGAGGGCTGGTGGATACCGATCAGGTCCAGGATTGGCCTTGCTTCTCAACATCAATAGTGTTGTGACACTCGCTGCCCCATCTCGGCGCTCAGCAATGACCCCCCCCCCCCCACCCCGCACAACGGCCCCACTTCACACAGCACGGTCAGCCGTCAATACACTAGTGCAGAAAGAATGATTTTAAGGGGCAACACAGTAGCACAAGTGGGTAGCACTGTGGCTTCACAGCGCCAGGGTCCCAGGTTCGATTCCCTGCTGGGTCACTGCCTGTGTGGAGTCTGCACGTTCTGCATGGTGGATTTCCGCCGGGTGCTCCGGTTTCCTCCCACAGTCCAAAGACGTGCAGGTTAGGTGGATTGGCCATGCTAAATTGCCCTTAGTGACCAAAAAAGGTTAGGAGGGGTTATTGGGGTACGGGGATAGGGTGGAACTGAGGCCTTAAGTGGGTCGGTGCAGACTCGATGGGCCGAATGGCCTCCTTCTGCACTGTATGTTCTATGAATGTCACAGAGATGGGCTCAGCCTTTGTTGCCCAACCCTAATTGCCCTTGAGCTGAGTGACTCGCTCGGCCATTTCAGAAGCGCATTCCAGAGGGGTATTTAAGAGTCAAGCCCATTGCTGTGGGTGTGGAGTCACATGTAGGCCAGACCGGGTAAGGGCGGCAGATTTCCTTCCCTAATGGGTCATTCGTGAAACATTTGGGTTTTTGTGACGATGAGTTTCATGGTCACCGTTACTGGGACAAGTTTTCAATTTTGGATTTTATTTCTTGAAGTTAAATTTCAGCAACTGAACATCTGTCACCAACGATCAGTCTGGGTTCTGTCCTTCACGTGTTATTATCACAATGCTCCCATCGCCCCCATGTGGTGCCTCTCGGAATATAGGGCACAAAACGTGCACAAGATAAACTCCCATAGCTTGTTGGTTATGATCTCCTCTGTTCTTCTTTTACGTAAGATCTTTAATGTCTGCTTGGGGGGGGGGGGGGGATGACAAAGCCTCATCTGAAGGACAGTGCGGCACTCCCTCAGTACGGACCCTCTGACAATGCACCACTCCCTCAGTACTGACCCTCTGACAGTGCACCACTCCCTCAGTACTGACCTTCTGACAATGCACCACTCCCTCAGTACTGACCCTCTGACAGTGCAGCACTCCCTCAGTACTGTTCCTCTGACAGTGCAGCACTCCCTCAGTACTGACCCTCTGACAGTGCAGCACTCCCTCAGTACTGACCCTCTGACAGTGCAGCACTCTCTCAGCACTGACCCTCTGACAATGCGGCACTCCCTCAGCACTGACCCTCTGACAGTGCAGCACTCCCTCAGTACTGACCCTCTGACAGTGCGGCACTCCCTCAGTACTGACCCTCTGACAGTGCGGCACTCCCTCAGTACTGACCCTCTGACAGTGCGGCACTCCCTCAGTACTGACCCTCTGACAGTGCGGCACTCCCTCAATACTGACCCTCTGACAGTGCAGCACTCCCTCAGTACTGACCCTCTGACAGTGCGGCACTCGCTCAGTACTGACCCTCTGACAGTGCGGCACTCCCTCAGTACTGACACTCAGACAGTGCGGCGCTCCCTCAGTACTGACCCTCTGACTGTGCAGCACTCCCTCAGTACTGACTCTCTGACAGTGCAGCACTCCCTCAGTACTGACCCTCTGACAGTGCAGCACTCTCTCAGTACTGACCCTCTGACAGTGCAGCACTCCCTCAGTACTGTCCCTCTGACAGTGCGGCGCTCCCTCAGTACTGATCCTCTGACAGTGCGGCGCTCCCTCAGTACTGATCCTCTGACAGTGCGGCGCTCCCTCAGTACTGACCCTCTGACAGTGCGGCGCTCCCTCAGTACTGATCCTCTGACAGTGCGGCACTCCCTCAGTACTGATCCTCTGACAGTGCGGCACTCCCTCAGTACTGACCCTCTGACAGTGCGGCGCTCCCTCAGTACTGATCCTCTGACAGTGTGGCACTCCCTCAGTACTGACCCTCTGACAGTGCAGCACTCCCTCAGTACTTCCCCTCTGACAGTGCAGCACTCCCTCAGTACTGACCCTCTGACAGTGCGGCGCTCCCTCAGTACTGACCCTCTGACAGTGCGGCACTCCCTCAGTACTGACCCTCTGACAGTGCGGCACTCCCTCAGTACTGACCCTCTGACAGTGCAGCACTCCCTCAGTACTGACCCTCTGACAGTGCGGCACTCCCTCAGTACTGACCCTCTGACAGTGCAGCACTCCCTCAGTACTGACCCTCTGACAGTGCAGCACTCCCTCAGTACTGACCCTCTGACAGTGCGGCGCTCCCCCAGTACTGACCCTCTGACAGTGCAGCACTCCCTCAGTACTGACCCTCTGACAGTGCAGCACTCCCTCAGTACTGACCCTCTGACAGTGTGGTGCTCTCTCAGTACTGATCCTCTGACAGTGCGGCACTCCCTCAGTACTGACCGTCTGACAGTGCGGCGCTCCCTCAGTACTGACTCTCTGACAGTGTGGCACTCAGTTAGAACTGAACAGTGAGCATCAACCAAGGTGATTTGCTCAAATCTCAAACGTCGGGGTTCACGACCCACTGAACCAAAGTGATAGTTAAAACTGTAGCTCTGTGAGGGAGGGCTGTGAGTGTGTTTGTGAGTGTGTGAGTGTGTGAGTGTGAGTGTGTGAGTGTGAGAGTGTGAGTGTGCATGTGTGTGAGTGTGCATGTGTGTGAGTGTGTGAGTGTGTGAGTGTGCATG
Source organism: Scyliorhinus canicula (assembly GCF_902713615.1). Classification (NCBI taxonomy): domain Eukaryota; kingdom Metazoa; phylum Chordata; class Chondrichthyes; order Carcharhiniformes; family Scyliorhinidae; genus Scyliorhinus; species Scyliorhinus canicula. The sequence goes on from NC_052172.1 coordinate 9,949,010, forward strand.
TGTGTGAGTGAGTGAGTGTGTGAGTGTGCATGTGTGTGTGTGTGTGTGTGTGTGTGAGTGTGTGTGAGTGAGTGTGTGTGTGTGTGAGTGTGTGTGAGTGTGTGTGTGAGTGTGCATGTGTGTGAGTGTGAGTGTGCATGTGTGTGAGTGTGTGAGTGTGCATGTGTGTAAGTGTGCATGTGTGTGAGTGTGTGAGTGTGCATGTGTGAGTGTGCATGTGTGTGTGTGCATGTGGGCTTGCCATCATTGAAGGATCATAGATCCTCTTCTGTGCAGAAAGCGGCCATTTGGCCCATCAATTCTGCACCGACCTACGAGAACCCCACTAAGGCCCACACCCCCACACTATCCCCCCGAGTCCAACTGTACCTGCACATCTTTGGACACTAAGGGGCAATTTAGCACGGCCAATCCACCTAACCTGCACATCTTTAGACTGTGGGAGGAATCCGGAGCACCTGGAGGAAACCCACGCAGACACGGGGAGAACGTGTAGACTCCGCTCGGATAGTGACCCAAGGCCACAATTGAACCAGGGTCCCAGGCACGGTGAGGCAGCAGTGCTAACCACTGTGCCACCGTACCGCCATAAATGTGCGTGTGAGTATGTGAGTGTGCATGTGTGAGTGCCTGCATGTGGGTGCACATGTGTGCAAGCGAGTGTGAGTGGGTGTGCGTGTGCGTGTGTGAGTGTCTGTATGTGTGTGTACGTATGTGTGTGTGCCTGTGTGCCTGAGAGAGTGTGTTTTATTGTGTGTGTATGTGTGTGTCCTGCATGTGCGCAGTGTGCATGTGTGCAATAGTGTGCATGGGAGAGTGTGTGGTTGCGTGAGAGAGCGTGTGTGAGTTATGTGCGTGTGTATGAGTTTGTGTGTGCGTGTTACCGCGTGTATGAGTGTGAGTGTGCATGTTGCCGCACGTATGAGCGTGTGTGTCACCGCGTGTATGAGTGTGTGTGATGTTACCGCGTGTATGAGTGCGTGTGTGCGTGTTACCGTGTGTATGAGCTGTGTGTGTCTGTGTTACCGCGTGTATGAGTGCATGTGTGCATGTTACCGCGTGTATGAGTGCATGTGTGCGTGTTACCGCGTGTATGAGTATCTGTGTGTGCGTGTTACCGCGTGTACGAGTGCGTGTGTGTGTGTTACCGCGTGAATGAGTGTGTGTGTGCGTGTTACCGTGTGTACGAGTGCGTGTGTGCGTGTTACCGCGTGTATGAGTGCGTGTGTGCGTGTTACCGCGTGTATGAGTGTGTGTGTGCGTGTTACCGTGTGTATGAGTGTGTGTGTGCGTGTTACCGTGTGTACGAGTGCGTGTGTGCGTGTTACCGCGTGTATGAGTGTGTGTGTGTGTGTTACCGCGTGTATGAGTGTGTGTGCGTGTTACCGTGTGTATGAGTGTGTGTGTGCGTGTTACCGCGTGTATGAGTGTGTGTGTGTGTGTTACCGCGTGTATGAGTGTGTGTGTGCGTGTTACCGTGTGTATGAGTGTGTGTGTGCGTGTTACCGCGTGTATGAGTGTGCGTGTGCGACTAGCTGACCGACCTCGCCTGTGTCTGCCGGAAGATGAGCAGACCTTTCGCCTCGCTGTCCCTTTGTTTGCCTGAAGCAACAAATTGTTCCCTGTCTCATTCTTCCACAGAAATGTGCTTCCCCTCAATCCAGCGGAGCTACAACATCTGGCTTTCTGTAAGAGCCCCTTTCAAATTGCCCAGCTCCACTTTGAGCCAACCCCCCTTCCCCCCACCCCCTCTCCCCTCCCTCTCCCCTCGCATCCCACAGTTTGGTTCAGTCCCAGCTACAGATGAGTCGCGGAAACTGTTCTTGGCCCTGGATCATGTTCGAGGGCAGCTGGTTGGTGGCAGGTGATGGAAAGCAGGGATAGGCTTGTGGAGGAGCAGCGTTGTCGGCTGGAGACTGAGCCGTGCACGATGCCTGAGGCCACCATGTTCCAGACCAGACCCCCAACAGTGGCTAAGACACTGAACCAAAACACCAATATTTGGGTTTATTCTGTAAGACGGTGCAGAAAGAATGATTCACTCCAGGCAGCACGGTAGCATTGTGGATAGCACAATGGCTTCACAGCTCCAGGGTCCCAGGTTCGATTCCGGCCTTGGGTCACTGTCTGTGCGGAGTCTGCATGTTCTCCCCGGGTGTGCGTGGGTTTCCTCCGGGTGCTCCGGTTTCCTCCCACAGTCCAAAGATGTGCAGGTTAGGTGGATTGGCCATGCTAAATTGCCCTTAGTGTCCAAAATTGCCCTTCGTGTTGGGTGGGGTTACTGGGTTGTGGGGATAGGGTGGAGGTATGGGCTTGGGTAGGGTGCTCTTTCCAAGAGCCGGTGCAGACTCGATGGGCCGAATGGCCTCCTTCTGCACTGTAAATTCTATGAGTAGATGCATGGAAATTTATGGGGCTGGATTCTCTGTTTTTGGGACTATGCCCCCATGCCGTCGGGAAAACTGCCGTCAAAAGGCCGCAGGTTCACCGTCTTTCCGAGGGCTAGCAGGGAGGCGGCGTAGAGCTCGCAGTTCTAACTGCCGATACGGCCCCCCCCCCCCGGCACTTCCGGGTCAGAGGCCACGCATGCGCATGGCGGCGGCCTCCAGCGTCCGCGCCGTGCTCCATGGCGGACGCAGCCGCGGACCTGGACCGCCGAAATAGTGTCCCGCATCGGCCGCTCGGGCGATCCGGACCGCCAGCACACATTGCCCCCAGCCCCACCTTGCCCGCCGATCGGCCCTCCCCCGGGTGTGGCGGCCGCGGGCTGAGTCCGCAGCCGCCAAGCGAGGATCCCGGACGGCAGGACCAGATTAGAACCACGCCGTCGGGAATTCGGCCGGTCGGCAATGGTGCATCGCGGGTGGGCCTGAGGCGGTGGATACTCGGTGCGGCGGACTCCACCAGCACGCCGATTTTGGGGGAGCGGAGAACTGCGAAACTGGCGCGGGTCCCCAGGTCGTGCACGAAGAGGGATTCTCCACCCCGTCGCCGTAGGCGATTTCACCATCGGGGTGCAGAGAATCCAGCCCAGGGCTTTGGTTATTTTCAAAACTATACTTTATCATGAATATAATATTAAACTCTTTAACTTCACACCAGAAAAGGGCAGCTTACAATTACTCCTGAAACACTACTGCTCAATTCCCCATTAAACAACAAGGAAAGAAACATACAGCTCTCAATCCATCTTAAAATCAGCAGAGCATCGAATAATACTCGTTTTGCACAACAGATTTGGGCACAGTTACAACCCCTTCAGACTCTGGCTGAATATCTTCAAATAGCTGCTTCACCTGGGTTGTTTCAGCCTCTTCCTCGTCTTCGCACAAGACTGCTCTGCTTTAAATTATTTTTACTCCTTTTTTTTAAACTACCCTCTCGGGAAATAATACTCCCTCTGCTTGTGGACCCTGTGGTAGCCAGATCAGACCTCTTCCAAAGCTTTCCCAAAATGCCTCTCTCTCCCTTAGCTCCACCCAGCACTGACATCATCTCCCCAAGCCAAAAAAAATTAACTTTCCATGGAATGGAGTCTATTAGCTCCTCCGGGACTGCCCACAGGCAAACCACATTCCATTAGCCCAGACTGAAAAACGCAATCCTCAGTCAATTTCACCTCCTGGCTGCTGAAAGCTCCCAGGATAGAAACAGGCCTCATTCAGCCCAATTGGTTTACCTCAGAGTTTATGCTCCACATGGATCTCCTCTTTGTCCTCCTTCGACTCTCCCTATCAGCACATTCTCCTCTTCCTGTCTCATTCATCGTGGTAATTTTTAAAGGATAGGCTTGTAGCCCATTATGGTACAAATGTCGCACAAGTGCCAGGCGATGATCATCTCCTACAACAGAGGATCTAACCACCGCCCATTGACATTCAATGGCATTACCATCACTGAATCCCCTGCAATCAACATCCTGGGGGTTACCATTGATCAGAAACTGAACTGGACTAGCCATATTAATACTATGGCTACCAGGGCAGGTCAAAGGCTCGGAATCCTAGGGGTAACTCACCTCCTGTCTCCCCCCAAAGCCTATCCGCCATCTAAAAGGCACAAGTCAGGAGTGTGATGGAATACTCTCCACTTGCCTGGATGAGGGCAGCTCCGACAGCACTCAAGAAACTTAAGGGCGGGGCGGTGGTACAGTGGTTAGCACTGCTGCCTCAGAGCTCCAGGGTCCCAGGTTCGATTCCCAGCTGGGTCACTGTCTGTGTGGAGTCTGCACGTCCTCCCCGTGTGTGCGTGGGTTTCCTCCGGGTGCTCCGGTTTCCTCCCACAGTCCAAAGATGTGCGGGTTAGGTGGATTGGCCATGCTAAATTGCCCGTAGTGTCCTAATAGTAAGGTTAAGGGGGGGAGTTGTTGGGTACGGGTATAGGGTGGATGCGTGGGTTTGGGTAGGGTGATCATTGCTCGGCACAACATCGAGGGCTGAAGGGCCTGTTCTGTGCTGTACTGTTCTATGTTCTATGTTCTCCCCGTGACTGCGTGGGTTTCCTGCAGGTGCTCCGGTTTCCTCCCACAGTCCAAAGATGTGCAGGTTAGGGTGGATTGGCCATGCTACATTGCCCTGAGTGTCCAAAATTGCCCTTAGTGTTGGGTGGGGTTACTGGGTTATGGGGATAGGGTGGGGGTATTGACCTTGGGTAGGGTGCTCTTTCCAAGAGCTGGTGCAGACTCGATGGTCCGAATGGCCTCCTTCTGCACTGTAAATTCTATGATAATCTATGAAGGGCAGCCTCGAGAGAGGTAGTAACATACAAGGGCCCAGCATGGGGTCCTCTGCATGCCTTCACCCTCTGTGGTAAAAATGTACCTGGTTCAGGGATGTCATTGAAGACTTCTTTGTAATTTCAACACCACTGCTCCGCGGTGCCCAAGCGGCGCCCCACAATAGAGCCGATCCGTTACAACCGTCAACCTCCATTAATAAACCTGCTGCCAACTCCGACAAGAGGCGAGGGAGACCCCCCCAGCGGTGGGAAGCTTTGGGAACCAAGAGCAGGATTTTACGGCCTCTCCTCGCTGGTGGGATCTTGACCGTCCCACCCCCCCCCCCCCCCCCCCATGGCAGGACGAGCGAGCCGCGAATAACACCACAGACATCCGCGGGACGAGCCGGATCCGCCACTGGAACACACTCCGGGGCGTGAGGGGAGTGGAGAGGGCAGATAATCCAGTTGCAAGGGTCAGAATATATCCTCTCCTCCGAGCGGGCCATGCTACACATCATGTCTCAAATTGTTCTATTCTGTGTTATGACCTTGGTAATCATGTACACAGAACTTTAGTTGTTTAACTGGAAAGATGACTTATTGACAAACACGGGGAAAGATAACTAACGAACTATAGTACAGACGATGGCTACTCAATGAATTCGGAGAATTCTCCTGGAGCTACTCAAACTGCGACTATCCTCTTGTACGTCTTACTACCAACAGCCGGGTGTCTCGAGTCACACGATGGATCTCTATCGCCACCAGCTGGTTGGAGGTCGCATCGCCAACTATATACAGAACTGTGCACAAGCAGATCGCCACACAAACGATCCTGGATCCCAAAAGGTTATCCCCGAGGAAGAATCCTAACTGATTCACCACCGATCAATCAATGCTAACCGCCTTATTTCAGTTATTTGGACGAGCTGGAAGAGTGACCACCTCTTAAGGCATTTAGAGGAAACAGAGGCTGTTGTGGACGTGGGGTGGGGAGGGGGGGGGGTGATTTTGGTGGGGGCGTTAGGATTGGTGGCATGCGGCTTGATCCGGAGCTCCATCTTCAAAATTCTAGCTTTTTAAATTGATGAACCATCAATTGAACGCGAGACGAGTTGCTGTACAAAAGTTAGGCTTTAATCAGCTAGATGTTAGCCCTGCGGTCGACTACAGTAAATGGACGACCGCCGGGCGTACTGGGTATTTATACCTCGTCCTGGAAGCGGGGTTAACTCAGCCTCTCGACCAATCGGGGAGCCGTCACATGACTGGTCTCAACCAATCGGTCGAGAGGCACATGACCGACCAGGGCCAATGGTAAGCCGGTGTTCTGCACCAATGGCAGGCAGCTATGTTAATCATACCACCACAACTAAGTAATTAATTAGTTAACAATTTCAATCTAATGTTGGCAGATGTTGCTGAAGGTTTTGTCACATGACTGTCCAATTTCTAAACGCCCCGCACGGTCAAACTTCCTTCCCTACCCTCTCTCCCCTCCATCGTCATTCCGAACATTTCCAATATTTCCTAATATTCCGAGAATGAGAAGCACAGGGTAAAATATCGTCATGCCCTCCTGTTTTTTTTTTTTGGTCTCCCGGATGTTGCTTGCAGCAGTGAGCTAGAGGGAGGCGGAATTGGGCGGGAAACTGAGGTCGAGGTCGATGATTGACCATGATCTTCTTGAACGGCAGAGCTCGTCCGAGGGGCCAAATGGCCTCCTCCTGCTCCTAACGGGCACTGATGGGCAACCTAGGCGAGCGAGTGGGTGGCACGAGAGGCCCTCCTTCATCTCAGTAGGCCGCAGGATTGAAATCGGGCCTGTTCGCTAACCCTGGCCGCCACGAATAAGATTAAAACACATTTAATACTCGGCAAGTATTTTTGGACGAGCTACAGAATGCCTACAATGGAGAAATAGGCCATTCGGCCTCGATTGGAACATGGTGGGGTCGGGTTAGAGGCCTGCGCTCCATTCAACTGAGCCAACTCATTAACGTCAGTCGGCGTATCCAAGGGCCCAGCCATCAGGTCGCCGGTTTGGCCTTCATGAACAGGCCCCGAGTCCCTCCCTTGATGCACGATCAATCGTACAAAGACTAAGGTTGGATACAACTGTGGCTTTATTGCAGTCGGATGTGTGGCCTCCTGCTGCAGCTGGCAAAATGGCTGCTGAATAGAGGACAAGCTCCTCCTACTGGGCGGAGCCAGCCGGCAGGGGCTACCGGCGAACCTGAAGTCCAGGTCCTACCTTACCTCACCTAATACAGGCAGAAGAGTGGTTCACCACACCCCTCAACTCCCCCCTTCCCAAAACATGGGGGAAACGCTGCCCTTTAATGGAAACAGCGGGAGAATTCTGTACTTTGAGCAGAAGAGGTGGGTTTGTAGGTTAACCGTCTCGGGGTGAGCATGGAGAGGCGGAGTCGAGTGGCCCTCTGGTGAACCAACGGCGAGGTCTGGGCATGGGGTGGGGGGGGGGGGGGGGGGCGCGGAGGGGGAAGGGGGCGATGAATTGGTGAGAGAATTGGGATGTGTGGTTCTCCTGGGATTCCTGCCAGTGTTTCCCCAGGGATTTCACTCGCAGGACGAGCGAATTCTGTTAGTTTGGAGTCCGGCCCAGTACCCTCCCCCAAGCTCTCATTACCGAGTGAGGTCATGGGCTCCGTGGCCCAACAGCTGCCAGGAACTCTTTCAGAACACGGCGCCAGTATTAAGGGAACTATGACAACGGCATTTTGGAGTTTGCAAGGGTGGCTGGCAACCAGAACTGGTGACTCATTACTTGAAACAGGCCATCTAGCTGCGGCCCGCGACTATTATGGTTTTGGGCAAATTGATTTACTTCCAGCCCTCCCGCCCCGACTTGCTGAGTTAAGGAGGTTCCCATGAGGCCCGTTCTTCGCTCAAGAAGCTAACTTCACTCCTCGTGAGTGGGCAGGGTTACTCCCCTACGGAAGGCATCAGAGTCCAGCTCCCTCTCCCTGTTATTCCCACACAAGTGCTCTCCCGAGGAGAGCGGCTATTACTGAGGCCCCGTCGGAGGGTGTCAATCGGCATGGGAAGAGGAGGCCATTCGGCCCCTCGAGCCTCTTCCACCAGGCAATTAGCTCCCTGGCTGCCCTGATTCCTGTCACCACCGACCAACCAACAGCCTTGAAAAGTAAAAACCTCCCAAACTCAATTTAGCTTCCAAGTAATATGTAACCCCTTATTCAGGATTTCCCCCCTCCCCCAACTCCTGCCCCCCAACTCCTCCCCCCCAACTCCTCTCCCCCAACTCCTACCCCCCCAACTCCTTCCCCCAACTCCTCCCCCCCCAACTCCCCTCTCCCCAACTCCTTCCCCCCCAACTCCTGCCCCCCCAACTCCTACCCCCCCAACTCCTTCCCCCCAACTCCTTCCCCCCCAACTCCTGCCCCCCCTACTCCTGCCCCCCCAACTCCTTCACCCCCAACTCCTGCCCCCCCAACTCCTGCCCCCCAACTCCTTCCCCCCCAACTCCTTCCCCCCCCAACTCCTGCCCCCCCCCAACTCCTTCCCCCCCAACTCCTGCCCCCCCCCCAATAGAGGGAATACTTTCCTTCTACTGTACGAGCTCCATGAACACCTCAAGTCATTCACTTTAAATTCCATCGTATTTACCCCACCGAACCAGGCCATTCAACCCGTCCTATCCGTGCTACTCCATGCCAGTCGCCTCTCGTCCTTACTCGCTGAACTCCACTAATGGCTGGAGGTCCCACAATGGCTGGGATGCTCCAGCCCCACCGAAAGTCAACGGAATTTCGGACGGACCGCTGCTATCCAGCACCTCCCTCACCCCCCCCTTCCCCCCCCCTTCCCCCCCCCACGCGCCCCCCCTTCCCCACCCCCCGCGCCCCCCCCTTCCCCACCCCACGCGCCCCCCCCCTCCCCACCCCACGCGCCCCCCCTCCCCACCCCACGCGCCCCCCCTCCCCACCCCACGCGCCCCCCCTGCCCCACCCCACCCCACGCGCCCCCCCTTCCCCACCCCACCCCCCCTTCCCCCCCCCCCCTTCCCCACCCCCCCCTTCCCCACCCCACCCCCCCCTTCCCCACCCCACCCCCCCCTCCCCACCCCACCCCCCCCTTCCCCCCCCACCCCCCCCCTTCCCCACCCCACTCCCCCTTCCCCACCCCACCCCCCCTTCCCCCCCCTTCCCCACTGCCCCCCTTCCCCACCCCACCCCCCCCTTCCCCACCCTACCCCCCCCTTCCCCACCCCACCCCCCCCCCCCTTTCCCCCCCCTTCCCCACCCCACCCCCCCTTCCCCCCCCCACCCCCCCCTTCCCCACCCCACCCCCTTCCCCACCCCACCCCACCTTCCCCACCCCACCCCACCCCCCCCTTCCCCACCCCCCCCCTTCCCCACCCCCCCCCCCTTCCCCACCCCCCCTTCCCCACCCCCCCCCTTCCCCCCCCCACCCCACCCCCCCCTTCCCCACCCCACCCCCCCCCCCCCCCCCCAGAGCCGGGGAGTCCCGTCCGATGTTCCCGAAACGCTTCTGAAGCCGCCGGGTCAGGAGCGTAGAAGACTTGCATTTACCTGGCACCTTTTCTCTGCCTTGGGCCGTCGCACAGCCAAGGGAAAGCTCTCAGAGGTATGTCGCCCTGGTAATGGCGGGGACGCCCAAGTCAATTGGCGCACGGCAAAATCCTACGGACAGCGATGTGATAGTGGGTGAAGGTGGAGGGGGACGGGGGGGCGTCTTTCAGCCTTTTTCTTTGCCCTGCGTGATGCCCGTTGGAGAAAGGATTGCGGAAAAAAGGCGGCTGGGGTAGTGGTGGGGGCGGGGGGGGGGGTGACTGAAGGTCGAGTTGAAGGGATGGACATGGTGAGATTTTGCTTTAATGCGGGGGGGGGGGGGGGGGAGAGATTGGAGGAGATTATGGGGCAGCACGGTAGCATTGTGGATAGCACAATTGCTTTGCGGCTCCAGGGTCCCAGGTTCGATTCCGGCTTGGGTCACTGTCTGTGCGGAGTCTGCACATCCTCCCCGTGTGTGTGTGGGTTTCCTCCAGGTGCTCCGGTTTCCTCCCACAGTCCAAAGACGTGCAGGTTAGGTGGATTGGCCATGATAAATTGCCCTTAGTGTCCAAAATTGCCCTTAGTGTTGGGTGGGGTTACTGGGTAGTGGGGATAGGGTGGAGGTGTTGACCTTGGGTAGGGTGCTCTTTCCAAGAGCCGGTGCAGACTCGATGGGCCGAATGGCCTCCTTCTGCACTGTAAATTCTCTATAGTAGGACTGAGGTAGCCGGGGACTGAGGGCTATTGGCGTGGGGGTGAGAGGGCTGAGGGGAGGGGGTGCGGGAGGGCAGGGTGAAGGATTGGTGGGTGGGGGTGTGCAGGGATGTAGTGTGCATCAGTGTCAGGAGTTTCTGCGTGGAATTCTCTCTTGGGGGAGCAGGAGGGCCTGCAGGTCACCGACCCGATTAGGCCCTCCAGGTCTGAGTGAACGCCCCAATTATCCTCCCAGCTTGCACCCAGAGATGCCAGTCATGCGGGTACAAACCAACACTTAAACAAAACGCAGAACTTTGAGCACAAACCAGGCTGTAAACCCAACAGGCCCGGAAGCCTCGGCCTTTTTAATGGTTTCATTAACGGCCCCGCTCGATACAACCCTTCCCATTCCCAACCCTCCCTCAGCCTGAGAGAGGCGCTTCTGGCGGCCCGCATATTCCGCAGCGATTCCTTTCAAATCCCGAGCAAGTTTTCCGACACGTCTTTCTGGTGCTCGGCTGCCATCTTCCTTCTTTTGTTTGAGCCTTTTAAAATATTCATCCACTCCGAGACCTATTTGCTCTTTCTCTGGACTTATTTTTATGGCGTTCGTGCAGGTCGCGTTAAAAGTTGAAACGCTTCCCCCATTGCAGATTTGTGCCTGAATCACGGACGAACAAATTGAAACTTTAATTTCCATGCTTGTGCGAAGACTATACGGCGGAGGTTCCGTACGTACTCTGACGGGCATCCATTTGCGGAGGATGCTGTATGCAAGGTTGACTGGAAATTCCCGTCTATTTTCAGGTTTTGGGGAATAAGACATATTCAGGCCTAACGTTCCGGATTCATCCGCCCAGGAATTCCAAGGTCCTTGTGTCAAGGCTGCAGAATCTCCTGCCTGATACTTTCCCGATCCTCCCAACAACAGGAATCATCGTTGTCGGTTGTTTGGTAGCACAGAATTTGGGCATTGCCGACAAAAGAGACCTGTTGTCAAATTTTTTCAGCTTGCACTCATCAGGTAAAGGCAAAGCCACCATTGTCCCAGATGACCATAGGCGTTTTTTTCCCCTTTGAGAGGGGGAGGGCTGACTGATGGTGTTTGGATCCGAGGATCACCACACCTCAGGCAAGGGGCAAGGTTAAGAAGGAGGGGCCTTCGTGAATAACCTCACCCAGTACGGGAATTGAACCCGCGCTGCTGGCCTTGTCTGCTTCACAGACCAGCCGTCCAGCCAACTGAGCTAAACCCATCAGGGCAGCTACACAAAAATACCAGATGTGAAAGGGAACAAGCCAGGCTCATAGTGTCGCTCTCCTGCACGTGCTAGAATCTCCATATATTCACACAGAGACAACTGTCCTTTACAGACAGGTGGAGCATGTCCACACATTGCGCCTTTTTTTTAACAAAACAAAAATATGCGGGGAGGGCAGCCATTCCCTGGTTCGCTCCCCATGGCGATTGGCCAATCAGAGTCGACTTGCCTGGCTTGAATTTGAGCAAAAGCTTAGCAGTTAACTGTTCCATGGTGCATTCTCCATATTGGGCAATTTTTTCAATTTGTAACATTCTGAGGAAGAGATACTTTGTTCCAGGAGTGACTCCACGCACAAGTAGGGATATAATATATTAAAACAACCAAATGAGTAGGTTCTTCCCGGAGGTGGAGGACAGATGCCAAACGTTGACGCGCAACGGGAAAATGGTGGCGGAGCCATCCTCCTGTCAGCATTGTTTGCACCGAGTGTGGCAACTTGACAGGGCAAAGGTGGCAGGAAAAGAAACACGAGGACTCCAGATTCGAAACATCAGGCACCGATTGTTCATTGCTCTGCTGTGCACTGTTGCTTCCTCCCTGTATGCTCTGGTGATATCTCAGCCGTGATCTGGGAGTTCAGCGACGATGGTGCAGCTTCCCCCCCCGCGGCCTCCTGGGAGGCGCCGTTCCCCGGCAACCTCGCTGCTCGAACAACACCATTCCGCAGAGACTGGGGGATGAAGGCAAAGATGGAGAGCGGATACCAGCGAGAGTCAGGGGGCGCTGGGTGGAGCCGTGGAATACCCTGGGAATACCCAGACCGCTGGGATTAACCCCCTCCCCCCACAATTGTTGGGGAGCTGAACTGGGAGCTGGGTCGCTCGATCTGGCGGAGGTGACCACACACCCTGGCACTGAGGCCAACTGCTTTGCTCGGCGGGCACACCCTTCTGGGAGCTGGCAATGCCCTTCATCAGTGCAAATTGCACTGTGTGTGGTTCCAGTAAAACCTGAGAGAGAGAGAGAGATTCAGAGAGGGACAGAGAGAGATTCAGAGAGGGACAGAGAGAGAGAGAGAGATTCAGAGAGGGACAGAGAGAGAGAGAGAGATTCAGAGAGGGACAGAGAGAGAGAGATTCAGAGAGGGACAGAGAGAGAGAGAGATTCAGAGAGGGACAGAGAGAGAGAGAGAGATTCAGAGAGGGACAGAGAGAGAGAGATTCAGAGAGGGACAGAGAGAGAGAGAGATTCAGAGAGGGACAGAGAGAGAGAGAGAGATTCAGAGAGGGACAGAGAGAGAGAGAGATTCAGAGAGGGACAGAGAGAGAGAGATTCAGAGAGGGACAGAGAGAGAGAGAAATTCAGAGAGGGACAGAGAGAGATTCAGAGAGGGACAGAGAGAGAGAGAGAGATTCAGAGAGGGACAGAGAGAGAGAGAGAGAGATTCAGAGAGGGACAGAGAGAGAGAGAGAGAGATTCAGAGAGGGACAGAGAGAGAGAGAGATTCAGAGAGGGACAGAGAGAGAGAGAGAGATTCAGAGAGGGACACAGAGAGAGAGAGAGATTCAGAGAGGGACAGAGAGAGAGAGAGAGATTCAGCGAGGGAAAGAGAGAGAGATTCAGAGAGGGACAGAGAGAGAGATTCAGAGAGGGACACAGAGAGAGAGAGATTCAGAGAGGGACAGAGAGAGAGAGAGGGATTCAGAGAGGGACAGAGAGAGAGAGAGATTCAGAGAGGGACAGAGAGAGAGAGAGATTCAGAGAGGGACAGAGAGAGAGAGAGATTCAGAGAGGGACAGAGAGAGAGAGAGATTCAGAGAGGGACAGAGAGAGAGAGAGAGATTCAGAGAGGGACAGAGAGAGAGAGAGATTCAGAGAGGGACAGAGAGAGAGAGAGAGAGATTCAGAGAGGGACAGAGAGAGAGAGAGAGAGCTTCAAAGAGGGACAGAGAGAGAGAGAGAGAGAGAGATTCAGAGAGGGACAGAGAGAGAGAGAGAGAGATTCAGAGAGGGACAGAGAGAGAGAGAGAGAGATTCAGAGAGGGACAGAGAGAGAGAGAGAGATTCAGAGAGGGACAGAGAGAGAGAGAGAGAGATTCAGAGAGGGATAGAGAGAGAGAGAGATTCAGAGAGGGACAGAGAGATTCAGAGAGGGACAGAGAGAGAGAGAGAGATTCAGAGAGGGACAGAGAGAGAGAGAGATTCAGAGAGGGATAGAGAGAGAGAGAGAGATTCAGAGAGGGACAGAGAGATTCAGAGAGGGACAGAGAGAGAGAGAGATTCAGAGAGGGATAGAGAGAGAGAGAGAGATTCAGAGAGGGACAGAGAGAGAGAGAGAGATTCAGAGAGGGACAGAGAGAGAGAGAGATTCAGAGAGGGACAGAGAGAGAGAGAGAGATTCAGAGAGGGACAGAGAGAGAGAGAGATTCAGAGAGGGACAGAGAGATTCAGAGAGGGACAGAGAGAGAGAGAAATTCAGAGAGGGATAGAGAGAGAGAGAGAGATTCAGAGAGGGACAGAGAGATTCAGAGAGGGACAGAGAGAGAGAGAGAGAGATTCAGAGAGGGACAGAGAGAGAGAGAGAGATTCAGAGAGGGACAGAGAGAGAGAGAGAGAGAGAGAGATTCAGAGAGGGACAGAGAGAGAGAGAGAGAGATTCAGAGAGGGACAGAGAGAGAGAGAAATTCAGAGAGGGATAGAGAGAGAGAGAGAGATTCAGAGAGGGACAGAGAGATTCAGAGAGGGACAGAGAGAGAGAGAGAGATTCAGAGAGGGACAGAGAGAGAGAGAGAGATTCAGAGAGGGACAGAGAGAGAGAGAGAGAGAGAGATTCAGAGAGGGACAGAGAGAGAGAGAGAGAGATTCAGAGAGGGACAGAGAGAGAGAGAGAGAGATTCAGAGAGGGACAGAGAGAGAGAGAGAGAGAGATTCAGAGAGGGATAGAGAGAGAGAGAGATTCAGAGAGGGACAGGGAGATTCAGAGAGGGACAGAGAGAGAGAGAGAGATTCAGAGAGGGACAGAGAGAGAGAGAGATTCAGAGAGGGATAGAGAGAGAGAGAGAGATTCAGAGAGGGACAGAGAGATTCAGAGAGGGACAGAGAGAGAGAGAGAGATTCAGAGAGGGACAGAGAGAGAGAGATTCAGAGAGGGACAGAGAGAGAGAGAGAGATTCAGAGAGGGACAGAGAGAGAGAGAGATTCAGAGAGGGACAGAGAGAGAGAGAGAGATTCAGAGAGGGACAGAGAGAGAGAGAGATTCAGAGAGGGACAGAGAGATTCAGAGAGGGACAGAGAGAGAGAGAGAGATTCAGAGAGGGACAGAGAGAGAGAGAGATTCAGAGAGGGATAGAGAGAGAGAGAGAGATTCAGAGAGGGACAGAGAGATTCAGAGAGGGACAGAGAGAGAGAGAGAGATTCAGAGAGGGACAGAGAGAGAGAGAGAGATTCAGAGAGGGACAGAGAGAGAGAGAGAGATTCAGAGAGGGACAGAGAGAGAGAGAGAGTGCCAATGCCTTCCTTTGTTTGCCGTGGCAACAGGAGTGTGAACATCTGAATTTATTTCAAGTCACGATCAGAGTTACCTCATACCAGTGCTGTGCCCACCCACCAGCACCCCCCCCCCCCCCCCCCACACCCCCAACTCTGTGAAGAACACTGACTTCCACATGACACTGACCACGGTGGCACATCCTCGCAGCGTCAGAGACCCGGGTTCAATTCCGGCCTCGGGTGACAGTCTGTGTGGAATCTGCACGTTCTCCCCGTGTGTGCGTGGGTTTCCTCCGGGTGCTCCGGTTTCCTCCCACAGTCCAAAGATGTGCAGGTTAGGTGGGGTTACGGGGTAATGAGTATAGGGCGGGGGGGAGTGGGCCTGGTTAGAGTGCTCTTTCAGAGGGTCGGTGCGGACCCAATGGGCGCGACGGTTTTACTCCGAGCGTGGCACTCTTCCGTTCAAAGTCGATTATCGCGCCTTCTCCCATCAGCGTTGTGCCTCCTCAGGGCAGGAACCGCCTCAGAGTCATGTGGGAGTGCCTTTAAGAAATGGATGGTTAAGAAATGTACCTTTAAGAAATGAGGCTGATCATATTACTGAAGTGAGGGAGGGACTGACGGATGAAGGGATTGAGGGGGGGAGGGATTAAGGGAGGAAGAGAGCGATGGAGGGAGAGAGTAAGAGAGCGAATAAGGGAGGGAGAAAAAAAGTGGGGCAGGGAAGGACTGAGGAACGAATGGATTGTGGGAGGGAGGGAGGAAGAGAATAAGGGAGGGGTTGAGGGAGGGAGGTAGGGAATAAGGGAGGGATTGAGGGATGAATAGAGTGGGAGAGGGATTGAGGTAGAGAGTGACTGAGGGAGGGAGGGACTGAGGGATGAAAGGATTCAGGGAAGGAGAGAGGAAGAGAATGAGAGAGGAAAGGAGGGATTGAGTGAGGGGGGATTGAGGGAGAGAGTGAGGGTGGGATTGAGGGGAGGAAGGGAGACTCAAAACGCTTTAAAGGCAATTAAATATTTTGGAATGTAGCCAATGCTTTATTGCAGGAAATGGAGACAGTCACAGAGTTAACGTGACTGGATTAAAATATCCAGGGGCCCAGACCTCTGGGGACAAGGTTCAAATCCCATTTCGCATTCAGTGGAATTTAAGTTTACCATCAACTGTTGTAAAAAGCGATCTGGTTCACTCGAGCCCCTTCAGGGAAGGAAATCTGCCGTCCTACATGTGACTCCACACCCACAGCAATGGGGTTGACTCTTAAATACCCCTCTGGAATGGCCGAGAGAGATACTCTGTTCAAGGCTATTAGAGATGGGCAACAAATGCTGACCCAGCCCAGTGATGGCTCATCCTCATGAATCAATAAAAAACACAGCCTCACATCACCCCCCACAAACAGCAGTGAGATGAACACCTGTATTAGTGATTTTATTGTGGGATAAAGATCACTGAAGAGACTCCCCTACTCCTCTATATAACAGTTGTGAGCCCCTTTTGTGCTCGCCTGGGACAGCGTTAATGTCTCATCAAATGACTGGGGTCTCTGACAGTGCGGCACTCCCTCAGGAGTGATCCTCTGACAATGCAGCACTCCCTCAGTACTGACCCTCTGACAGTGCGGCACTCCCTCAGTACTGACACTCTGACAGTGCAGCACTCCCTCAGGAGTGACCCTCTGACAGTGCAGCACTCCCTCAGTACTGACCCTCTGACAGTGCAGCACTCCCTCAGAACTGACCCTCTGACAGTGCAGCACTCCCTCAGTACTGACCTTCTGACAGTGCAGCACTCCCTCAGGAGTGATCCTCTGACAGTGCAGCACTCCCTCAGGAGTGATCCTCTGACAGTGCAGCACTCCCTCAGTACTGACCCTCTGACAGTGCGGCACTCCCTGAGTACTGACCTTCTGACAGTGCAGCACTCCCTCAGGAGTGATCCTCTGACAGTGCAGCACTCCCTCAGGAGTGATCCTCTGACAGTGCAGCACTCCCTCAGTACTGACCCTCTGACAGTGCGGCACTCCCTGAGTACTGACCTTCTGACAGTGCAGCGCTCCCTCAGTATTGACCCTCTGACAGTGCAGCGCTCCCTCAGGAGTGACCCTCTGACAGGGCAGCACTCCCTCAGTACTGACCCTCTGACAGTGCAGCGCTCCCTCAGGAGTGATCCTCTGACAGTGCGGCGCTCCCTCAGTACTGACCCTCTGACAATGCAGCACTCCCTCAGTACTGACCCTCTGACAGTGCAGCACTCCCTCAGTACTGACCCTCTGACAGTGCGGCATTCCCTCAGTACTGACCCTCTGACAGTGCAGCACTCCCTCAGTACTGACCCTCTGACAGTGCAGCACTTCCTCAGTACTGACCCTCTGACAGTGCGGCACTCCCTCAGTACTGACCCTCTGACAGTGCAGCACTCCCTCAGTACTGACCCTCTGACAGTGCAGCACTCCCTCAGTACTGACCCTCTGACAGTGCAGCACTCCCTCAGTACTGACCCTCTGACAGTGCAGCACTCCCTCAGTACTGACCCTCTGACAGTGCAGCACTCCCTCAGTACTGACCCTCTGACAGTTTGGCACTCCCTCAGTACTGACGCTCTGACAGTGCAGCACTCCCTCAGTACTGCACTGCGAGCGGCAACCTCCAATACGTGTTTGTGGTCCCGTTACTGGCTGATGTGATACTCTGCCTTTTGTGAGCGCTGTGAGTGGAGGGAGAGGTGCATTAAAAAAATCTCAACAACTATGGCGTCTTCTGGAATTGCTGCTATGATAATAATAACTGCTTATTGTCACAAGTAGGCTTGAATGAAGTTACTGTGAAAAGCCACTAGTCGCCTTATTCCAGCGCCTGTTCGGGGAGGCCGGTACGGGAATTGAACCCGCGCTGCTGGCTTTATTCTGCATTACAAGCCAGCGGTTTAGCCCACTGTGCTAAACCAGCCCCTAAATGATAAATGGCAGTGACGGACGACACCCCCTTCGCTAGAACTGAGGGACATTGTGGAATCACATAACAAGACACATAAATTAGAGGCTGCTTAAGTTCACAGGATCCGTCTTCCCTGCAGTGAGCTCCTCCTCACACCATTTAGGCTGAATAATTATTGACTTAAGCGAGTGGGTTGTAATTCATGGTGATTCAGTTATTGAGGCTACCAGCCAGAGCTGAATGATAAAAGCGAATGTTTATGGTACATCTCAAATCGCCTCGGGTTAATATTAAATCTATGATTCCTGACTGGAAAGATAAAATGGCTGATGCTGGGAGAACAGCGGGCGTCTGCCTTTAGCGAACCTCTGATGTGGAGATGCCGGCGTTGGACTGGGGTGAGCACAGTAAGAAGTCTTACAGCACCATGTTAAAGTCCCAACAGGTTTGTTTCAAACACCAGCTTTCGGAGCGCTGCTAGACTTCAACCTGGTGTTGTAAGACTTACATAGAACAGTACAGCACAGAACAGGCCTTTCGGCCCTCGATGTTGTGCCGAGCAATGATCACCCTACTCAAACCCACGTATCCACCCTATACCCGTAACCCAACAACCCCCCCTTAACCTTACATTTTTAGGACACTACGGGCAATTTAGCATGGCCAATCCACCTAACCTGCACATCTTTGGACTGTGGGAGGAAACCGGAGCACCCGGAGGAAACCCACGCACACACGGGGAGGACGTGCAGACTCCGCACAGACAGTGACCCAGCCGGGAATCGAACCTGGGACCCTGGAGCTGTGAAGCATTTATGCTAACCACCATGCTACCGTGCTGCCCTTCTTACTTTAGCGAACCTCAGCACTGGGATTCACTCTGTGTTGCTCATTGACAGTCCTTTTCAACAAGGCCCCGCAGGCTGGACTCCAGCCTGCGCCGTCGTGAAGCGCTCCGAGGTCCGCCGAGATTCCCACCTCCTTAGCGTCGCCCGTCTCCACCCCTCTCTCGACTCCCCTGCCGATGGAACTGTCATTCAGGCCCCTGCTCTCCACCGTGTGCTCACTGACCTCCATTGGACCCCCGTTCCGTGGTGCCTAGATTTTCAAAACAGGAACGTAAGGACGAGGAGCAGGATTAGACCATTCAGCCCCTCAAACCTGCTCCGTCAACCAATACGATCGTGGCTGATCTCATCCCTGCCTCGTCTCCATTGTCCTTCCCGCTCCCCCTAACCCTTCATCCCGCTACTAATTAAAAACCTGTCTGCCTCCTCCGTAAATTCCTTCAGCCTCCACTGCCCTCTGCGGTGGAGAATTTCACCGACTCACGACCCTTTGAATGAAGAAATTCCTCCTCATTTCTGTTTTAAATCTGCCACCTCTTGGCTTAAAACCATGGCCTTTCGTTTACGCATGTCCAACAAGGGGAAAAATCTGCTCCACGTCTAACCTGTCAATCCCCTTGAGGGTGGGGGTGGTGGTGGGGGGGGGGAGGGTGGTGGGTGGTGTGGGGGGTGGTGGGTGGTGTGGGGGGTGGGGGGTGGGGGGGGTGGGTGGGGGAACATATGCCGCTGGGTTCTGAGTGCGGCCCCCACAAGACATTTTGTTGACCGTTGTCCACGCGCGGGGTCGCCACATTCCGCCGATTTCCGCCCGTGTAGTTTTTTTTCCCGGCCGGTATGGCTGAAGCGAATCCCACATAAAGCGAGGGTGAGTGAAGTGAGGGGAGAGTGAAGCGAGGGGAGAGTGAAGCGAGGGGCGAGTGAAGCGAGGGTGAGTGAAGCGAGGGGCGAGTGAAGCGAGGGGCGAGTGAAGCGGGGGCGAGCGAAGCGGGGGCGAGCGAGGCGAGGGGCGAGCGAGGCGAGGGGCGAGCGAGGCGAGGGGCGAGCGAAGCGGGGGCGAGCGAAGCGAGGGGCGAGCGAAGCGAGGGGCGTGCGAAGCGAGGGGCGAGCGAAGCGAGGGGCGAGCGAAGCGAGGGCGAGTGAAGTGAGGTGCGAGTGAAGCGAGGGTCAAGTGAAGCGAGGGTGAGTGAAGTGAGGGGGCGAGTGAGGTGAGGTGTGTGCTGATTGCTCACAACATTGACTGTGAGTGCCGTGTGCTCCCTCTGTGTCCAAAGTGTAAATATTTCTTTTGTTTTTGCCATTTGTAGATGATGAAGGTTCTATTAACCTTTGAACAATTAAGCATTTTCTAGAACTCCTCACGCATTTAATCTTATCCATGGGGTCAGGGTTAGGGAACAGGCCCGATTTCAATCCTGCGGCCCACTGAGATGAAGGAGGCCCAGTCGTGCGGCCCACACACCGGCCTATGTTGCCCATCACTGGCCTGAGCTCTGGCGTTCCATCTCTATAAACCTCTTTCCGTCGTCCCTCCGACATTCCTTCAAGCCAACCTCTCTGACAAAACCCCGTCCTAAAGCTGCCTGAAGCGGTTCTTACGTGACAGATTTTGTCGAGGGAAACCCATTTTTGGCTTTGTTAAAGGGGCTATAGAAATGCAAGAGGTTGTTGTTGTAAAGCCCAGGCGGATGGGAGGGAGGGGCAAACCCCCCCCTGCTGTTCGGATGGATCCAATCTCCTCCTGAATCTCCGACCAGCTGTTCCCACACGACATTCCCGGCCTTACGTTTTCCAGTGTGGTTTTCCGATTTCACTCTGAGGGTCTGGGCTGGAGGACGACATGACTGAGGAACTGGATTGGGGGGGGGGGGTCGCTTCATTTCTCCGAGACAGGTTCTCCAGGAACCATACAGAGACTCGTACCCCCAGCGGCCATGGATCACATATCAACACGGAGGGTCTGACCCACTCCCCAGTCCATTGGCTGTCAGGAATTGGCCACCGTGAGGAGTGCGGCCCCAGTCCCGCTCAAGAAGCTCGGCACCATCCAGGGCAAAGCATGACTGGCACCCCGTCCACCACCTTCACCATTCACGCCTTCCACCACCGACGCACGGAGGCAGCCCTGTGTACCAGCTACGAGATGCGCCGCAGCAACTCACCAAGGCTCCTTAGGCAGCACCTTGCCAATCCGCCTCGAAGGATGAGGGCAGCAGATACATGGGGGAGGGGGGGGGGGGGGTACCACCCCTTGCAGATTCCCCTCCAAGCCTCACACCATCCTGGTAGCATGGTGGTTAGCATAAATGCTTCACAGCTCCAGGGTCCCAGGTTCGATTCCCGGCTGGGTCACCGTCTGTGCGGAGTCTGCACGTCCTCCCCCTGTGTGCGTGGGTTTCC
Organism: Scyliorhinus canicula; assembly: GCF_902713615.1. Classification (NCBI taxonomy): domain Eukaryota; kingdom Metazoa; phylum Chordata; class Chondrichthyes; order Carcharhiniformes; family Scyliorhinidae; genus Scyliorhinus; species Scyliorhinus canicula. The sequence continues at coordinate 9,969,919 of NC_052172.1, forward strand.
TCCGGGTGCTCCGGTTTCCTCCCACAGTCCAAAGATGTGCGGGTTAGGTGGATTGGCCATGCTAAATTGCCCGTAGTGTCCTAAAAAGTAAGGTTGGGGGGGGTGGTTGTTGGGTTACGGGTATAGGGTGGATACGTGGGTTTGAGTAGGGTGATCATTGCTCGGCACAACATCGAGGGCCGAAGGGCCTGTTCTGTGCTGTACTGTTCTATGTTCACTGTGGGTGGACCTACACCACATGGGCTGCGACGGTTCAAGAAGGGGGCTCACCACCACCTTCTGAAGGGCAACTAGGGATGGGCAATAAATTCTGGACCCAGCCTGCGACCCCCGCATCCCCCGAATGAATATCACCACCTGCCTTCTACCCAAGAAGGTGCCACTGGGCGACAGTCAGGAGCAGGAACCCTGGCTTCATCTGATCAGCACAGTAGCACAAGTGGCTAGCACTGTGGCTTCACAGCGCCAGGGTCCCAGGTTCGATTCCCCGCTGGGTCACTGTCTGTGCGGAGTCTGCACATTCTCTCCGTGTCTGCGTGGGTTTCCTCCGGGTGCTCCGGTTTCCTCCCACAGTCCAAAGACGTGCAGGTTAGGTGGACTTGCCGTGCTAAATTGCCCTCAGTGACCTAAAAAAGGTTAGGAGGGGTTATTGGGTTACGGGGATAGGGTGGAAGTGAGGGCTTAAGTGGGTCAGCGCAGACTCGATGGGCCGAATGGCCTCCTTCTGCACTGTGTGTTCTATGATTGCATTCCTGTTTTAGACCTCCCTGAGGGAACCAGGTAGAAGAGGGATATTCATCAGTGCCAGCGAGATGACAAAAAGGGAATGGAATATAAGCTGGAAATTCATGGAAATTTTTGCATGTTTATATCTTATCCCGAAATATAAATCGTTCAAATGACCTCACGTCACGTTGAGGTATTTTGTTCAAATTCCATCTTCTGGTTCTGCTGTCTCGATAAGTAAAATATTCTTGTTAACGTCCTTTTCAGTTTGTAGTGACAGCCCCTCCCTCTCTGCTAGACACCAGGCTCGAGAAAAAAACCCTCCAGGCAAAATGAAAATCGCACTTAATGATGATGTTATTTAATGTTGGCCATGCAAATATGGGTCAGTTGAAGCCCACATTGCGGCTTCTCTCGCAAACACACAGCCAATATTTCAGGCAGTGTCCACATCACAGCGGGCTGGTCCATCAAAATTATGTTGCCCGCTTCCCACACATTTTCGTGAACTCGGGGGTGTGCAGTGGGTGCTGCCCAGTGGGGTGGTGTTCTTCCCTTTGAGCCGCCAAGGCCGTGGGCTCGAAAGTCATCCAGGTTGACGCCCCCAGTGAAAAATATTAGGATGAGGTGACACTGAGAGACAAAAATGAGTGCGTGACATAAATGGAGGGGGTGAGGGGGTGGTTCCTTTTGGTTAGGATGTCAAACCAAGGCCGTGGCTGACAAGTAAGATCGCCTCCTCGGTGAAGGATAGCGGCGGACATAATGGGATCTGCCTATGTAAACATGTCACGGTGTAATTACACCCTCCCACCAGTAGAGGCGCTGCAGTGTCTCAGCCCCACTTTACCTGAACGCTGTAATTATATTTGATGCAGTTCCATTAGAGAGTGACTAATATATTCATTAAAAGGCTAATTTAAAAATCTACAGATTGAAAATATATGATTTTGCCTGTTAAGTGCTCCATTTATGTCACGCACTCATTTTTGTCTCTCAGTGTCACCTCATCCTAATATTTTTCAATTGGCTGAATTCACACTGCGAGATAGAATCATCAACTCATTGATATAGCACAGAGTGAGGCCACTTGGCCCATCAATCACGGCCTGGCTCTTTGAAAGAGTCACCCAATTAGGGAAAGCCTGCGAGTAGGTGAGGAGGGAGCAAACGAGGGAGAACTAGTCTCAGTAACGGTGCCCATGACAATGATCATTGACTGTAGTAAAAACCCATCTGCCCATCTGGTTCACCTTTCCCCCCTTCCGGGAAGGAAATCTGCCACCCTTACCCGGTCTGGCCTACACGTGACTCCAGACCCACATCGATGTGGGTCGACTCTCAAATGCCCCTCTGAAATGGCCGAGCGAGACACACGGTTCAAGGGCAATTAGGGATGGGCAACAAATGCCAGTGACACCCTCACCCCATGAAGAAAGGATAGATAAAATGAAGGATCATCAATGCAAGGAGGAATTCCAAAACCCACAGCCCACCTGACAGGGGCTGGTTTAGCTCACCAGGCTAAATCGCTGGCTTTTAAAGCAGACCAAGCAGGCCTGCAGCACGGTTTGATTCCCGTACCAGCCTCCCCGGACAGGTGCCGGAATGTGGCGACTAGGGGCTTTTCACAGTAACTTCATTGAAGCCTACTCGTGACAATAAGTGATTTTCATTTCATAGTGAAGGCACAGCGGTTAGCACTGCTGCCTCACAGAACCGGGTTCGATTTTGGCCTTGCATGACTGTCTGTGCGGAGTCTGCACATTCTCCCCCTGTCTGCGTGGGTTTCCTCCGGGTGCTCCGGTTTCCTCCCACGGTCCAAAAATGTGCAGATTAGTTGGATTGGCCGTGATCAATGCGTGGGCTTTTCAAGAAAGGGCAGGAAGTAGGCCGAGGCAGTGTGTTCTTTCAGAGGGTCGGTGCAGACCCGGTGGGCCGAATGGTCTCCTTCTGCAGTGTAGGGATTCCATGCACTTGCTTACGGGCTACCGCCAGGCCATATTTTAACCACACAAGGCCGAAGGATAACGAGAAGGCCTGACGGAGCTTCAGGCTCACCTTTAAGTCCGCAGGTCGCGGGTTCAAGTCTGACTCCGCAAGGTTGAATACAAAATTCTCGGCTTTTCACTTCAGTGCAGCTCTGAGGAGATGCCGTACTGCCAGAGGTACCAACTGTAGGAGGAGGCATTGTACCAAGGGCCCAGCCTTACCTCTCAGTGGCGGCAGCTTAGCGCGGCCAATCCATCTACCTTGCACATCTTTGGGTTGTGGGGGTGAGACCCAAGCAGACACGGGGAGAATGTGCAAACCCCACACGGACAGTGACCCAGAGCCGGGACCGAACCTGGGACCTTGGTGCCGTGAGGCAGCAGTGCTAACCCACTGCGCCACCGTGCCGCCCCTTTATTTTGTTTTTACTGTTTGAAGTTGATAACAGTTCTATTAATGTCCGAATAATGAAGCATTTTCTGTAACTCGTTGTGAAATATCCGGCAGGTATTAAATGTATTTAATCTTATCTATGGGGTCACGGTAAGCGAACAGGCCCGATTTCCATCCTGCGGCCTACTGAGATGGAGGAGGGCCCGCTCGTGCGGCCCACTCACTGGCCCAGGTTGCCCATCGCTCCTTTTAGATTGATCGTTTTGATGGGAGGCCGAAACAGGCAAGCAGGCGTGGATGTCAATCAGCCCTTCCCCGCTTCTTTCCCTCCTGAACACCCTTCAGCATTACGGGAGGAGTGCATGACCGGCCCTGTGTGTGACGGTCTCGCCCGAGGCCCCCTTTAATTGCTGGCCTGCCATTGATCCAAATTATCAGGCAGAAAAGGCTGTGGTAAGTCATCGATTCGTGACAGTGATTGATGACGCCCAGTGCAGTAGTTGCGTGCCTGGCTCTCGGGAGGCGAGGGGAGACGCGGTTTCCACGGTAACCCCGGCGCGCACTCAATACTCCTTTGAAGAAACATCAGTCGCTGATTGCCCCAGTCCCCGCAAGCGGGAGGGCTTCCCAGGCATTTGATCTGGACACACCCCGAAGCAGGCAGAGCAAAGGCATTTTTTTTCGGCACTTGTTCATTTTGGGGGAGTGCGGTTCGGCCTTTTGGAACGAGGGCAAACGAACGGTCAGAGATATTTTTTGAAAAAGTTAAACCGGTCGTTAAAAATGTGCTCTGATGGATTGACTAGATGTCCACACCGTCATCTGGAAATGAAACGAAATGAAAATCGCTCGTTGTCACAAGTAGGCTTCAAATGAAGTTACTGCGAAAGGCCCCTAGTCGCCACATTCCGGCGCCTGTTCGGGGAGGCTGGTACCGGGAATTGAACCGTGCTGCTGGCCTGCCTTGGTCTGCTCTAAAAGCCAGCTATTTAGCCCACTGTGCTAAACCAGCCCTTGTCGAAAGAAGGCAAGTTAATGCTGAGCGCAGACTGTGACTGCCAACCATTCCGGGAAATGAAGAGAAATCCCAGGATGCAGGAAAACCCCAGGAGAGAAATTATGGGACACTTGAACGAGATTGTGTCCTCTGCTCATTCACTTTGAACAACTCCTGTTCGTTCTGAAAGTTTTGGGAGACGGGAAACATTCCCTTGGCCCTTTGTGTCAGGGGCGGCAGAGTGGCACAGTGGTTAGCAGCCGATGGTCATTCGAGACTATGGCGGCTTTATTTTACATTTCCGTCCAGCCCAGGCCTCGCGGGATGTTATAAGCTGCAATCAAGTCGCCTCGTGCTCTTCTGAACTCCAGCAGATAGAACATAGAACATAGAACATAGAACAGTACAGCACAGAACAGGTCCTTCGGCCCTCGATGTTGTGCCGAGCAATGATCACCCCACTTAAACCCACGCAACCCGTATACCCGTAATCCAACAATCCCCCCATTAACCTTACACTACGGGCAATTTAGCATGGCCAATCCACCTAACCTGCACATCTTTGGACTGGATATGAGAGTTGGCCCCGGGTTGCTCAGAGAAACTGAGGCGGCCAATAAAGGGTGTTGCAGTCAGCTGACCCACGAACAAGCGGGGAAGAATGGCGTGGGGGCGAGGGGGTGGGGCATACGCCGGCTGTAAATGTGTACGAATGCTGAGTTTGCGGAAGGCTCGTGGGTGACCCTGCCTGGCTCCCCAACTCTTCCCCTCCCACCTCAGCTCCCCTCGCTTGCAGTGCGTTTCCCCGGCCTGTCAAGCATGTGTGTCTGTTTGTGTTTGCGGCTTATTGATGACCCCCTAATTAGCCAGCGATCACCGTGTTACCCACTGTCTGGCCGTCTGTCGTGGTGTAAGTATCGCTGTACCCGTATCAAATGCTGTCATTGAGAGCAGGCGGCCCTGCTCGAGTTACCCACCACTTCCAAACAGTTAATTGCACCGGGGAGCCTGGCAGTGAAACTCTTTAGTTCATTGAGTCGCAAAGCCATCAGTCTGGGCTCCTGACGCGTTTGGTGGAGGAAGATAAGTTACCAATAAATCAGGTCTGCTGACGGCCGCATGTCTTCACGTTGGGAGATAGCCCTCGTATCTAACGCTGGAGCACTGACAGGAGCGTAAAGCCTGCCTTGGTCTGCTTTAAAAGCCAGCTCTTTAGCCCTGTGCTAAACCAGCCCTTGTGGAAAGAAGACATGTTAATGCTGAGCACAGGCAATGTCACTGAGAATCGAATGCCTCTTTTGCAGAGACGCCGATCGACGTTCCCGTGACTTTGTGGTGAATGGTTCAGCACTGTGGTAACTTTCTCATTTGAAGGGACAATGTCAACATTTTAACAAAACCCTCAACTGGTCCTAAAGTGCTTCTCAGCCAAGGAAGTCACTTCGGAAAGTTGAGAAACCTCTCGAGCGAGGGGTAAATGTTCAAACCTTAAAGGCCTCGGCCCTTCCCATTGTCTACTTGACCGCTGGAGTGCTGTACACCAGGACAACCAATCCGACACCAGCCTTGTGCACCCATCTCAACACCAGAATGTATCATCGAGGGTTAAGTAAAGGTGAAGGCACCATAGTCCTATATGACCATTGGCTACTTTCCCCTTTGAGGGGGGAGAGCTGACCGGTGCTGAATTTAACCCGCGGGTCACCACACCTCAGGCAAGGGGCAAGGTTCAGAAGGCGGGGCCTTCATGGATAACCTCAGCCGGTACGGGGAATTGAACCCGCGCTGTTGGCCTCGTTCCGCATCACTAACCAGCTGTCCAGCCAACTGAGCTAAACCGGCCCCAACGTCTAAGGGTGCCCTCTGACCAACTCAATTCCCCTGCTTCCCAGTCCTGAGGAACATCCTACCCCCACACATAAGGAGAGGTTGCACCAACGAAGCTCCCGGAGAAGGTCAGTGCCGACCCAAGCCTGTCCAATCCTTGGCTGCTCACCTGCCATCATGCCAGCCTGTGTGGCTAAGACCATCACGGCGAGGATTAACAGCAGAGGCCCTGTGACAGCAGGAAGGGAGTCAACATGCCTCCATTGAAGACCCACTGCCCCGTCACAGAACCCGCAGCTTGCCCGCCCGGCTTCAACCTGCCACCCCCAACATTGGGCACTCCTCAATCATTTCTGCACCTTTATGCCATAAATTGCCACAAGTGGGGCATTGCAGGGAACCCGGTCTTCAATCCTTGTCGGCCCCTCCTCCAATCAATGACACATCGATGACGCAATCAATGACACATGATTCAGTGGGGGACTCAGAGAGCTCCATTCAGACACCACAGAAGAGGGGGCCTGGTGTGGGTGATCACCGAACAAAATAAAACGTAAAGTCGGAAAGGAGGCAGCCAATTTGAACAAAGCAAGATCCACAAAGGTCAACACAGTTGTTTGTTGAAGTGACGTTGGTGTAGGGATCAATACTGAGCCGTACACCACCCCCTGTGAGGTAGGGCGACACTCCCTCCTTCCTGCCCTCTGTCAGCCTGTGTGACGTGCTCAAGGCTCTGGAGGGGGATTTGAACCCATCAGCAGGTCTCAGAGATAGCCAGGCCACCCACTGAGCCAGGGCCAGCTTTAGCAGCGAGGGGTTAACAGGGGAGCGCCATGGTGATGCTGCAAAGAGCCCCAATGGGAGGCCGGCAGCTCACACTCGAACTCCCTGTAATGACAGGGCAGCGAGAAAGACTGCCGTCAGAGATTCAGAGCGTCAAAACGTCAAGGCAGCAAACAAGTGAGCAAAGGCCATTTGTTCTCGAAAGTATGAAAACGAAATCCTGAAACATCTCCTTTTCTTGTTTTATTATTCCTTCCTGGCCCCATCCCCCATTCCCCCCCCCCCCTCACCATTACCTGAGACACCCTTCCCTTTTCCTTGACCCCCTCCCCTTTCCACTCTTAGACCCTCCCCTTTCCTAACCCCCCCCTCCTCTTTCCACTGACCCCTTTGTCCTGACCCCCATCTCCTTTCCCCCTGATCCCCCTCCGCCTTGACCCACACCTCCTTCCCCCCCCCCCTCCTCACCGCACCCTTTCTCCCTGACACCTTCGCCTTCCCCCAACTCCGCTCCCAGCCCCCATCTCTCTTTCCACCCGACCCTGATATCCCTGTCCCTCCTCACTCCCTCCCCTTTCCCCAACACCCATCCACACTGCCAGGGGGCCGTGCCAACCTGTGCCAGGGGACCAGGGCATGTCTCCCCCCCCCACCCCCCCTCCCGCAACCCCCACCCCGGGGGGATCCCCTCAACTGAATCATGCCTTTATAGAAGGCAAACCTCTCTGGCATGACGTGGCTGTGTTATGTACTCTGGGATAACACAGGCTGCAACTCGATGCAGCTTTGACCAAAAGATACTGAATACTTTGAAGTAAGTTCAGTGTGATTTATTGAACCATTAGCACAGTTCTCTATGAGTTCGACTCTCCTGCTAATCTCGCTGCAGTAACTCAGTCTAACTAACCAGTCTGCTCTAAGCCACGTGGTGGGTGTGATGCTTCTGATCTGCCCCTGTCCTTCTCTCTAAGTGTCGCCTGTGGAAAGAGACAGAGCATGTGTGCCCTGTCCTTATATATGGGTTGTGTAACGCCCCCTTGTGGTAGTGTCACCTCTGGGTGTCTTGACTGCCCATTGGTCGTGTCCTATTCTATGTGTTCATTAGCTGTATGTCTGCATGTCATGACATCTCTGGTGCTCCCTCTAGTGGTTACTTAGTCGTAGTGTATTTACATTAACCCCTTGTGTATTTACAGTGATGCATATCACCACAGATGTCACTTTGAAAATGTCACCCTGAGCTACCCAGCTATCTCAACCCAAATAATGTGGTCAGTTATAACTCCATTGCACCCGAGCCTATAGTGAAGGCCCAGGATGGACGTGACAATGAGGTGTGAGCGTTGCCGGCAGGAGAAGTGAATCGCAAAGGTCAGAGAGTTCATGTCTCTCTGTGTTTATCCAACTCAACTCAGAATGGTTAGGTGGTTGTGTTTGACCGGCGCAGAGAAGATGGGCCGAAGGGCCTTTTCCCTGCTGTCTGATTCGATGACTCTGTGTCACCACTGGCCAAAGAACCTTCTCTATCAGACTCTGTATGGAAACAGCGCATTATTCCTTGAGAACAGGTCTTCCCTCGTCTCCATCCGCCCATTAACCGTACATGTTGTTTCTGTCAAATCCATCGCACAAACAAAGCTCTTGTAAGGCCATGGCCCAGATCAACACCGCTCCGTCAGCCGAGATCAATAAAACAGGTCATTCTCGCAGTTGCTGTTTGTGGGATCTTGTGGTCTGCGAACTGGAGGCTAAGTGTGTGGTGGGGGGGGGGGGGGGGGGGGGGGGACACACATTGAAAACACATTAGTTGGCCATAAAACACTTCAGGCCGGCCTGAGGCCGTGAACGGCGCTATACAAATGCGAGGTCTTTCTTTGTTTTCCAAGTGTCACATTTAGAGCTCTGGGCAGGAGCACCGGGTGGAGATCGGCGAGGAGGCAGTTACCATGGCACCAGCTCCATCAGCAGGCCCAGAATTCAGCCTAACCGTGGGCCACCACAAGAATGGAGCTCCCCGGTCGGCGGAAAAGCAGTTTGTTACATTTGTCACTGGGAGGCGCTGTTTTCGGAGGCAGGAAATCTGAGCGGCTGGTCTGTGTCTCCGGGCGTATTGTCTGTGTGGTTTTATTTTTTAATGGTTAATAAAACAAGCCCTCTTGCGACGTACACAATAACAGCGGGCCTAGAATTTATCCATTGGTGCCCCATAAAGAGTGAAGTGTGTCTGGAACGGGGTTTAGGCCCAGGTCAGGTGGGGATGTCAGATTCCCATCTCCGAAGGGCATTCAGACGGGTTTTTACAACAATATGGCAGCTTACGTCGGTTGTGTTAACCCATGCAGGACCAGCTTCGGGGGTTAGCACTCAAAGCAGCAAGTTCGGCTCTAAAACAAGACGGGCATTAACATATTGAATGGTGTTTATTGGGCGGTCTTTATTCACAGAATGACAGAATTGTTACGGCGCAAGAGGAGGCCATTCGTTCTATCGTGTCTGCCCCGACTCTCCAAACGAGCATCATGCTACTCGCCTGCCACTCCGCATCGCCCCCCCCCCCCCCCCCCCCCCCCCCCCCCCGCATCCATACACATCGTTTCTATAATCAGGCAAAAAAATCAATGTTGAGGCAAGGAAGGAGACACCGGGAAGAGACGGAGGGAGAGGTGAAGAGGGCGAGGTGACTGGATGGGGCAATTTAAGAGTGAGCATCCCAGACCTGCGCAAAGGGGGATGGGCATAATCATAACCACTTATTGTCACAAGTCGGCTTCAATGAAGTTACTGTGAAAAGCCCCAAGTCGCCACATTCCGCCGCCTGTTTGGGGAGGGTGGGTACGGGAATCGAACCTGCGCTGCTGGCCTTGTTCTGCATTATAAGCCAGCTGTTTCGCCCACTGTGCTACCCCAGCCCCTCAGCTGCACCAGCGTTAGAGGATCGGAGCGTTTGGATAACTCGAGGGTTGGAGAAGGTGACAGAAATAGGATGGGAGCAACGCTGTGATGGGATTTAAGCAGGAACATGCAACTATTCAAAGAGCTCTTGTGGGGCAGTGGGTTAACGTCCCTGCCTCTGAGCCAGACACTCCAGGGGCGGGATTCTCCGACCCCCCCGCCGGGTCAGAGAATCGCCAGGGGCCGGCGTCAATCCCGCCCCGCCGTGTCCCGAATTCTCCGCCACCGGAGATTCAGCGGGGGTGGGAATCGGGCCGCGCCGGTCAGCGGGCCCCCCCCGCGGCGATTCTCTGGCCCGCGATGGGCCGAAGTCCCGCCGCTGTCAAGCCTCTCCCGCCGGCGGGAATCAAAACACCTACCTGACCGGCGGGATTGGTGACGCGGGCAGGCGCCGGGGTCCTGGGGTGGTGCGGGGCGATCTGACCCCGGGGGGGTGCCCACACGGTGGCCTGGCCCGCGACTGGGGCCGCTGACGCTCCGGCGCATGCGCGGACTTACGGCGAAGTCCTTTCGGCCCCGGCTGGCGTGGCGCCAAAGGCCGTTCACGCCAGTCCCCGGAGCGCCAACCACTCCGGCGCGGGCCTAGCCCCTCAATGTGAGGGCTTGGCCCCTAAAGGTGCAGAGACTTGCGCACCCCTTTGGGGTGGCCCGACGCCAGAGTGGTTCATGCCACTCCAACCCGCCAGGAACCCCCGCCCCGCCGGGTAGCGGAGAATCCCGGCTCTGGTTCGAATCCCACCCCGGGACTTGATGGTCAAGGAAAGTGCGTTCGTAACGTGGCCAAAACAGGTCGTGTTTGAACAGTTTAGGCCTGGACTCTCTAAAGTTTAGAAGAATGAGAGGCGATCTAATTGAGGTATACAAGATGGTAAAAGGTATTAACAAAGTATATGTGGAGCGGATGCTTCCTCTTGTGGGGCAAGCTGCAATGAGAGGTGATAGTTTTAGGATAAGGGGGAGCAGATTTAAAACAGAGATGAGGAGAAATTACTTCTCTCAAAGGGCTGTGAATCTGAGGAATTCGCTACCCCAGAGTGTGGTGCATGCTGGGACAGTGAGTAAATTTAAGGAGGATTTAGACAGGTTTTTAATGAGTAATGTGTTGAAGGGTTATGGAGAGCGGGCAGGATGGTGGAATTGAGGCCAGGATGCGATCAGCCATGACCGTATTGAAAACGAAATGAAATGAAAACCGCTTATTGTCATGAGTAGGCTTCAATTAAGTTACTGGGAAAAGCCCCTAGTCGCCACATTCCGGTGCCTGTTCGGGGAGGCTGGTACGGGAATTGAACCGTGCTGCTGGCCTGCCTTGGTCTGCTTTAAAAGCCAGCTATTTAGCCCAGTGTGCTAAACCAGCCCCTGTGAGGCTGAATTGACCACTCCTGCTCATCGTTCCTATGTGCACGCTACTGACAATCAGTCTCTTTTGGATCTGTTCCATCAACTTGGGTCTACTCCAAGTCAAGATCTAATGTTCGCAGACAGAAAAGAGACAGCAATCAGGTAATGTGTAAACTGAGACCAGCCTCTAACATTACCTGGAGACTTCAAGCAAAACTAATTGTCTGAAAGTGGAATCCAGTAGCCTCTTCAATTACAGAGCTTGTCCCAACTGAAGCCCAGATTAATTTGGTTCTGTCCAACTTGAGACAAAGATAAACATTGAAATGGGCCTTGCTTGGGCCTCCCGTGCCCATTGCCCTCTTACATTGTGGGCTGGATTTTCTCTTCCCATCCGTGGCTGGGCCCAGGCCATCATTTTGCGCCAATCTCTCATTGTCCTTAAACTGAGAGGCTTGTTGTTAAGCCATTTTCAGAGTCAACCACATTTTCTGTGGGTTTGGAGTCACATGTAGGCCAGACCGGGTTAGGGACAGCAGATGTCCTTCCCGAAAGGGGACGTTAGTGAGTTGTTGCGATGTGGAGGGGGCTGCCTGGCAGGGAGGTGGAAGCAGATTGAACTGGGACTTTCAGACGGTGACTGGACAAATGGTTGAAAAGGAAAAACTTGAAGGATATGAAAATACTTAGATAAATCCCTTTGATAAAGTTTCCCATGGCAGGTTGATGGAAAAAGTGAAGTCGTATGGGGTTCAGGGTGTACTAGCTAGATGGATAAAGAACTGGCTGGGCAACAGGAGACAGAGAGTAGTGGTGGAATGGAGTGTCTCAAAATGGAGAAGGGTGACTAGTGGTGTTCCACAGGGATCCATGCTCGGACCACTGTTGTTTGTGATATACATAAATGATCTGGACAAAGGTATAGGTGGTCTGATTAGCAAGTTTGCAGATAATACTAAGATTGGTGGAGTTGCAGATAGCGAGGAGGACTGTCAGAGAATACAGCAAAATATAGATAGATTGGAGAGTTGGGCAGAGAAATGGCAGATGGAGTTCAATCCAGGCAAATGCGAGGTGATGCATTTTGGAAGATCTAATTCAAGAGCAGATTATATGGTCAATGGAAGAGTCCTGGGGAAAATTGATGTACAGAGAGATCTGGGAGTTCAGGTCCATTGTACCCTGAAGGTTGCAACGCAGGTCGATAGAGTGGTCAAGAAGGCATACAGCATGCTTGCCTTCATCGGACGGAGTATTGAGTACAAGTGTCGGCAGGTCATGTTACTGTTGTATAGGACTTTGGTTCGGCCACATTTGGAATACTGCGTGCAGTTCTGGTCGCCACATTACCAGAAGGATGTGGATGCCTTGGAGAGGGTGCAGAGGAGGTTCACCAGGATGTTGCCTGGTATGGAGGGTGCTAGCTATGAAGAAAAGTTGAGTAGATTAGGATTGTTTTCATTGGAAAGACGGAGGTTGAGGGGGGACCTGATTGAGGTCTACAAAATTATGAGAGGTATAGACAGGGTGGATAGCAACAAGCTTTTTCCAAGAGTGGGGGTGTCAATTACAAGGGGTCACGATTTCAAGGTGAGAGGGGGAAAGTTTAAGGGAGATGTGCGTGGAAAGTTTTTTACGCAGAGGGTGGTGGGTGCCTGGAACGCTTTGCCAGCGGAGGTGGTAGAGGCGGGCACGATGGCGTCATTTAAGATGTATCTGGACAGATATATGAACGAGCGGGGAACAGAGGGAAGTAGATCCTTGGAACATAGGCGACAGGTTTAGATAAAGGATCTGGATCGGCGCAGGCTGGGAGGGCCGAAGGGCCTGTTCCTGTGCTGTAATTTTCTTTGTTCTTTCAAAAAACCCAAACAAACATGTTAGGCCAGGTTCTGCACCCTTTGATGCACAACATCTCAATCCCCATGAAAATGGGTTTGTGCAGATATATGCAGATGATACGAAAATTGGTGGGGGACAAACAGTGAGGTGATTCCAGGAGGATATAGAGGGGCTGATCAGTGGCAAATGGAATTCAATCCGGATAAGTGTGAGGTGGTGAACTTCGGTAGGATAAATAAGGCAAGGGAATACATTTTTAAAAATTCATTTATGGGATGTGGACATCACTGGTTAGGCCAGTATTTATTGCCCATCCCCAGTTGACCCTTGAGAAGGTGGTGGCTGAGCCACCTTCTTGAACCGCTGCAGTCCGTGCAGTGTGGGTACACCCACTGTGCTGTTAGAGAGGGGGTTCCAGGATTCTGCCCCGGGGGACAGTGAAGGAACGGCCGATATATTCCCAAGTAAAACACTGAGTGACTTGGAGGGGAACCTCCAGGTGGTGTGGATCCCAGGTATCTGCTGTTCTAGTCCTAGATGGTAGCGATCGTGGGTTTGGAAGGTGCTGTCTAAGGGAGCCTTGGTAAGTTACTGCAGTGCATCGTGTAGATGGTACACACGGCTGCCACTGTTCGTCGGTCTGTGGGAAGCGGCAGCAATCAAGTGGGGCGGCTTTGTCCTGATGGGGGAGTCAGGAGGTGAGTTACTCGGCCAAGGGTTCCTAGCCTTTGACCTGCCCTGGTAGCCACAGTGTTAATATGGCTAGTCCAGTTCAGGTTCTAATCAATGGTAACCCCCCCCCCCCCCCCCCCCCCCCCCAGAATGTTGCTTATGGGGGATTTAGTGATGGTAATGCCATTGAATGTCAAGGGGCGGTAGTTAGATCCTCTCTTGTAGGAGATGGTCTTGTGTGCCACGAGTGTAACTTGCCACTTGTCAGCCCAAGCCTGGATATTGTCCAGGTCTTTCCCCTTGGTGGAGGGATCAGTGACCAGGGGGCAGAGATTTAAGGTAAGGGGCAGGAGGTTTAGAGGGGATGTGAGGGGAAACCTTTACACCCAGAGGGTGGTGGGAGTTTGGAACTCGCTGCCTGAAGGGGTCGAGGAGGCAGAGACCCTCATAACATTTAAGAAGTATTTAGATGTGCGCCTGCAGGGCAGACACGGCTATGGGCCAAATGCTGAAAAATGGGATTAGCATAGTTAGGTGGTAATTTGTGACAGGTGCAGATGCGATGGGCCGAAGGGCCTTTTCTGTGCTGTGGACCTCAATGAGATCCTTTATTTTTACATTCCTATTGGGTAGCACGGTGGCTCAGTGGATAGCATTGCTGTGTTAGAGCGGTAGGCAGTCGGGTTCAATTCCACCTTAGGTCACTGTCTGTGTAGAGTCTGCACATCCTCCCCGTGTCTGCGTGGGTTTCCTCCGGGTGCTCCGGTTACCTCCCACAGTCCAAAGATGGACAGGTTAGGTGGATTGGCCGTGATAAATTACCCCTTAAGTGTCCAAAGATTAGGTGGGGTTACAAGGTATTGGCAGGTGAATTGGGTCTGGGTAGGGTGCTCTTTTGAAGGGTCGGTGCAGTCCCGATGGGCCGAATGGCCTCCTTCTGCGCTGGAGGGATTCAATGGTTCTATTCCCAATGATGTGGTTGCGTTCAATGCCCGATACGGACTCTGGGATTTCAGGAGGATGCTGCTGGAAATCACAACAAGACCCAGTTACTGAGTAACTGGGACAATCAGCGAACAGAAGTCTCACTCTGAGGAGAGATCCCTGTGAGATTATCACCCTGGCAAGTTTCAACTACAACAGCCGCGCTGGGTTTGGCCAGGCCAAGGGTCAGAACGTCAAAAGAATCAGATTTCCGACACCAACTCCCCGTCCAACTTGCCTACTACGTGTATGCAAGAGATGGAACAGCGGGCAGACGGCGACCAATTCACTCAGAGCAAGTGGGCTGAAGACTTTAAAACGTCATTGATGAGTCTGGAAGCCTCATTGCTATTCAACATTTTAAATTGTGGACGGCTGGATTTAGCTTTAGGAAATCAGCAGCTCCATGTGATTGAGGATGTATAGATAAAGGAGCTAGATGTCGGATCCCGTGTGCTCACCTGAACAACCGTTAGCAATTGGCCATTCACTCCCCGAGTGTTGCAATCTGCCTCAAACTCCGCCAATGGGACCTCTGACCTCCACTCAAGCCTGACATTCCGTCCCCGCGCCCCCCCTCCACCTCTCCCCACTCCCCGTTCACCAACCCGA
Organism: Scyliorhinus canicula; assembly: GCF_902713615.1. NCBI lineage: Eukaryota > Metazoa > Chordata > Chondrichthyes > Carcharhiniformes > Scyliorhinidae > Scyliorhinus > Scyliorhinus canicula. Next base: position 9,985,040 of record NC_052172.1, read on the forward strand.
CCTTTGATTCCCCACTGCCGCCCCAATTCCTAGGCCTCTGACCTTCACCGCACCCCAAAGTCTCAAATCCCCCCCCCCCCCCCCCCCCCCCAGGGCCTCTGACCTCTCTCCTAGGCCACCAACCTCACCCGAGTTGACCTCTCCCCCACAGACTCTGACCTCCACCCCCCAAGTCCCTGACCTCCTTCACAGGCCTCTGACCTCTCCCCAAGGCTTCCAACCCCACCCCCGCCTCCACCCTGCCCCCCTCCTCACAAACCTCCAACCTAAATCCCTTCCCAGTCCATCTCCTCGCGTTGGTTCGCCAAAGCCAACACGGATTTCTTGAGGGATAATCATGTGTAACTGGCTTGCTGGAACTTTTTCAAGAGCTAACAGAGAAGGTTGATAAGGGCACTGTTGTTGATGCGGTGTACATAGACTTCCAGGAGGCAGCGTCACACAACAAGCTTCTGAGAAAAGTTTTGCTCATGAATTAAAAGGGACAATCGCAACATGGATACGGAATGAACTGAATAACAGAGAGTAAAGGTTCATGAATGTTTCTCAGGTCGGAGGAAGTGTTGTCGTGGGGCTTCCTAGGCGTCAGTTTTGGGACCATTGCTCTTAGAATCATAGAATCCATACAGCGCAGAAGGAGGCCATTTGGCCCATTGAGTCGACACCGGCCCTTGGAGCACCCCACTTAAGCTCACGTCTCCACCCTATCCCAGTAACCCCGCCTCACCTTTTTTGGACGCGAAGGGACAATTTAGCACGGCCAATCCACCTAACCCGCACATCTTTGGACTGTGGGAGGAAACCGGAGCACCCGGAGGAAACCCACGCAGACACAGGGAGAGAACGTGCAGACTCCGCACAGTCGCCCGAGGCCAGAATTGAACCCGGGTCCCTAGAGCTGTTAGGCAGCAGTGCTAACCAGTGAGCCACCATGCCGCCCATGGTATACATTAGTGACCTGGACCTTGGTGTAGAAGGGACAAATTCAAAGTGTGTGGATGGTACAAAACTGCGAGCTGTGAGGAGGACAGTGTAGAACTTCGATAGGAGGACACGTTGGTGGAGTGGGCAGACAAGCGGCAGACGACGTTCAACGCAGAGAAACGCAAAGTTGTTCATTTTGGTCGGGAGTACGCGAAGGGACAAAATAAAAGAGAGGGTACAATTCTAAAGGGGTTGCAGGACTGCTAGGACCTGAGTGACTATGTGCACAAATCATTGAAGGTGGCAGGGCAGGTTGAGAAAGTGATTAACAGAGCCTACAGTATCCTGGGCTTTATCAACGGGGGGGCACAAAGTACAAGAGCAAGGAGGTTACGTTAAACGTGCATAAGATGCTAGTTCAGCCTGAGCTGGAGCATTACGTCCAGTTCTGAGCATCGCGCTTCAGGAGGAACGTGAAGGCTTGAGCGAGGGGGCACAAAAGATGCATGAGAATGGTTTTAGGGACGAGGAACATAGAACATAGAACACTACAGCGCAGTACGGGCCCTTCGGCCCTCGATGTTGCGCCGACCTGTGAAACCATCTGAAGCCTATCTGACCTACACTATTCCATTTTCATCCATATGTCTATCCAGTGACCACTTAAATGCCCTTAAAGTTGGCGAGTCTACTCCTGTTGCAGGCAGGGCGTTCCACACCCCTACTACTCTCTGAGTAAAGAAACTGCCTCTGACATCTGTCCTATATCTCTCACCCCTCAATTTAAAGCTATGTCCCCTCGTGTTGGTCATCACCATCCGAGGAAAAAGACTCTCACTGTCCATCCTATCTAACCCTCTGACTATCTTATATGTCTCTATTAAGTCACCTCTCAGCCTTCTCCTCTCTAACGAAAACAACCTCAATTCCCTGAGCCTTTCCTCGTAAGACCTCCCCTCCATACCAGGCAACATCCTAGTAAATCTCCTCTGAACCCTTTCCAAAGCTTCCACATCCTTCCTATAATGTGGTGACCAGAACTGCACGCAGTACTCCAGGTGTGGCCGCACCAGAGTTATGTACAGCTGCAGCATGACCTTGTGGCTCCGAAACTCAATCCCCCTGCTTATAAAGGCTAGCACACCATATGCCTTCTTAACAGCCCTATTAACCTGGGTGGCAACTTTCAGGGATTTATGTACCTGGATGCCGAGATCTCTCTGTTCATCTACACTACCAAGAATCTTGCCATTAGCCCAGTACTCTGCATTCCTGTTACTCCTTCCAAAGTGAACCACCTCACACTTTTCCGCATTAAACTCCATCTGCCACCTCTCAGCCCAGCTCTGCAGCTTATCTATGTCCCTCTGTATCCTATAACATCCTTCAGCACTATCCACAACTCCACCGACCTTCGTGTCATCTGAAAATTTACTAACCCATCCTTCTACACCCTCTTCCAGGTCATTTATAAAAATGACAAACAGCAGTGGCCCCAAAACAGATCCTTGCGGTACACCACTAGTAACTGAACTCCAGGATGAACATTTAGTTGGGAAGGTAGATCGGAGAAGTTGGGACTCTTTCCTTTGGAGAACAGAAGGAGGAGAGCAGGTTTGATAGAGGAAGTCAAAATCATGAGGGGTCTGGACAGAGTAGTTGGCAGAAATCCCTCCCCAATGGTGAAAGGATGGGGAACGAGAGGGACACAGATTTGAAGGAAGTGGTTAAACAAAAAACGAAAGCGGCGTGGCTAAAAGAACGTGCAGCGAGTGGTTAAGGTGTGGAATGCGCTGCCTGTGAGTGTGGTGGAGGCAGGTTCAATCAAGGCGTCTATAAGGGAACCAGACTGCTAACTGCGAAGGAAGGATGTGCGGGAGTCACGGGCAGAAGGCGGGAGAATGAAACTCAGCGAGTTGCTCTTCGGAGGGCTGAAGACATGATGGGCCGAATGGCCTCCTCCTTCGCCCTAAGCAACTCTGTGACTCTTGTGATGAGAAATTACATTTATGTAGCGCCTGTAGTGCAAGGAAACACCTCAAAGTGCTTTGAGGAACATTTTGAAGAAAAAAATGTGAGACATGCCACCTTTGGTCAGAAGATCAAAATCTTGGCCACAGAGGCACGTTTTAAAAGTTGTCTCGCACGAGCAAATCAAGCACTGAAGTGATCGGGGAATGGGACATGCTACAAGATAAGAAACAAGGAGAAGTGTTTTGGATGACCTTAAATTTAAGGGGGGGGGGGGGGAATAGACTCTGAGCGACTAACGAGGAGTGAGCCATGGATTAATGTAAGAAATGGTCATATTTTATATTTGTTTGCAGAAAATGTTATTAAAGCCTGGGTCAAGATGCAGACAGACAGTATGAGCGGTGATTACGGTATCGTGAAGGGAGGTCATCATCATCTTGCAGGTGAAGTGTTCTGCCAATAGACCTTGAGAACCATTTACTTGTTTACAGATAGCCAGCTAATGGCACCTTGTTTAGGTTTGGAGGAACCCTGGGATGTAGAATTTATGAGGGGTATTGTGTTTGATCAAGTCCAGGGCCATCTTGTAAGAAGAGGCAAAAGGATGCTTTATGCTTTGGGTGCAGACGATGTAGTTAATGGGAGGCGCCAGGTCTATCTGAAGAGTCAACAGGGCCGAGGACTCTAATCTGAACTGAGGTGTTTCAGTTTTGTCCTGAAAGGTTCTCTCTCCAAAGATTCTGCACAGAGAAACACTATTAAAACCCTGGTTATTAACTTTATTCATGAGTGGTATTCAATATATTGGTCTCCTTAATTGGAACATAGAGGAAGATTTAGGAAGTGTTATTTACTAAATAACTGTTCTAACTCTCAACTGTAGTTCTTTATTTCTTGTGTGAACATGATTGATCCTGTGATTAAATTAAAGCTTTATTTTGACATAAAAGATTGGTCAATGTTTTATCATTCCTGTGGTGGAGTAACATTTCCTCTCAGTTTTACAATCTGAAAATAATTGGGTTCTCGTTTGGGATCCTAACGGCTGGAATGGTCGAGCCATGAGGTAGCTAATCAACGGGGTCACTCCCCACCAATCCCTTCCTCCAAATGAGTGCCTCGTAATGGTACCATGTAACAATGCGCACCCCACCCACTCCCTCAGTCTTTACCAGCAGCCTGAAGCTACAGTCTCAAACAGTGGAATCAATTCTCTCAGTATCAAGCTAATTAAGGTTTATTTTAAATGGGAGTGGGGAGGCGGGGGGGGGGTTATTCAAGTGCCTGTCTGCCCAATGTGTGGCGGGAAACCAGCGTGTTGACATTAGGATCACCACCTACCGTCATGGCGACAGATTTTTCACATGCAGGAAATCCCCGATCTGCAAATGTAATGTAAAATCGCGGCCACATCTGCTCGCTTTCAAAAGGCTCCCCTCCAAATCCATCTCTTCAACAGCACCTGCATATCAAGGTCCCAAACTCTACCCTTCCTTCCTGCTCAGAGTTGCCTTCTCCTTGCCCCGAGGGGTTGGTTCAGCACAGTGGGCTAAATAACTGGCTTGTGATGCAGAACCAGGCCAGCAGCGCGGGTTCAATTCCCGTACCAGCCTCCCCGAACAGGCACCGGAATGTGGTGACTAGGGGCTTTTCACAGTTACTTAATTGAAGCCTACTTGTGACAACAAGCGATTATTATTCTTATCAGGGCCGTGAGGGATTCTGCTGGATTAAAGACGGAGTAAGAGCGCAAGATATTGGGATAAGTTTTCCGCTTGCACGTGCTTCGTTGCGTCCGTAACGGATCATTTTTTAAAAATTATTTTTCGAGTAGCCAATTCTTTTTTTCCAATTAAGGGGCAATTTAGCATGGCCAATCCACCTACCCTGCACATCTTTTTTGGGTCTTGGGGGTGGAGACCCGCGCAGACACGGGGAGAATGTGCAAACTCCACCCGGACTGGGTAGGTTGACGGAGCCACCGCAAGGTCCGCTGACCTGGGACGGGACCAGGAAAACCCGCCCATCTTTTCGATTAGCAATTCTCAACCTGAACGTGAAAATCCCCTTTCGAGAGGGATTGTCATGGTTTGGGATGGGAGAGGGGGTTGGGGGGCACAGTCCCAGCGGAGATGATGAGCGTTGGTTTCCACCGGCTATGTTAAGCTCAAACGATGGAGGGCCATACATGTTTACAACCCGATCCCATTTTTTGAGTTACGATGACATTGTGGGTTTGCGTTGCGCAAATGGGAGGCCCGAAGGATGGGATTTGGGATTGTGCATCTTGCTGAAAGATATTTGGGAATGAGCTTATACCAGTTGGACTAGTCATCACTTCACTTAATCCTGCGACGTTCGGACACACTGAGATACTGAACACCCAATGCACACCCAATGGTGTGGTAGTGTGACAAGGGGTATTACGGTACCTGGGAGTTTGAGCTGCCATTGATGCAGAGGGCTCGCTGCCCATTGGCCCAGGTATCGTGTTCTCCGTATTCCTATTGGCTAAGAGGAAGGTAGCTCCACCTACGAGGCGGGGTATAAGAACCTGTGTCCCCCAGCAGCCAGGCCATTTCTGTACGCCTGCTGCCGGGCTCACTTCTTGCTGATTAAAGCCTTTCGTTTCGGACTTCACCTACGTTTCGTGTCCATTGATTGTGCATCAGGTGATAAAAGCCCACATTGGTGTGGGTGGGTGGGGGGTGGGGTTGGGGGGGGGGGTGTGGGTGGCAGGGAACATCCCACTCTTGGACACAACATTCTTGTAAAAACGGTCAGCCGGCATTTCGCAATTATTTTTCGTGATATTCAAAACTATATTTGTCAGGAAAACAAAGGTAGTTTTAAGGGAATTACATTTGCATTGATAAACATTGTAAATAAGGTACAGTAACTTCATTGCAATATTAACGTAAGCCTACTTGCGACCCTAGTGATGATTATTATAATTCTTGTAGTTTTAGGTGTGTTTTTTTGCACAGTGGTTAGCACTGTTGCTTCACCGTGGCAGGAACCCGGGTTCGATTCCCGGCATGGGTCACTGTCTGTGCGGAGTTTGCATGTTCTCCCCGTGTCTGCGTGGGTTTCCTCCAGGTGCTCCGGTTTCCTCCCACAAGTCCCGAAAGACGTGCTTGTTAGGTGAATTAGACATTCTGAATTCTCCCTCTGTGTACCCGAACAGGCGCTGGAGTGTGGCGACTCAGGGATTTTCACAGTAACTTCATTGCAGTGTTCATGTAACCCTACTTGTGACAATAATAAAGATTATTATTAATTTAATATTTCTGTGCCAGGAAGTGTAAAACCTATAGTTACATTCATTCTGGGCAAAGGTGTTTGAATGTCTGGGGGTTGGTTAAGTTCCACCTATATTTCTATTGTGCTTAGGAAGGGCTATGGTGTGAAGAATAAATAAATCAGCAGTGGTTGCTTAGCAACTGGGGCCCTGTAAGTTCAAGAGGTGTAGTTTTAGCTGAATTTGTGGGCAGTTGGAGACAGGACAGTGGGGAGTGAACATTTCTCAACTCTGCCAGGAGAAGCTGGACAAGACAAGGGAGTTGCCAAGGTGTAGGCTTCCGAAGGAACAAGATGCAATCCCCCCAGATAACTAGGGAATTTGGACAGAAAGAACATTTAATACACCTGAAGTTAAGAGAACAGAGACCAAGGCATTGTTGAGAAGGATTCAAGAGTAAACAAATTGTTCTCAGTTAAAGAGATATTTGCAGTAGCTAGATTTAAAGCGAGACTGCAGACGTCTGAGGTAGATGAAATGTTTGATGTCATTTTAATACAATCTGGGAATCGAGACTTAAAAGAATTATGAGCAATTTGCACAGCAGTCCAGACAAAGAAATCCTAAAGGGATTGGTGTGAAATCATGGACTGGATTTGCTGTTAAGAGTGTTGCGGAAACTTTGTTTAAAAGTCAATTGGAAAACGTGGTCTGGATTTCGGAATGCAAACAGCTAAAGGAAAGCATACTTATGAGAGGAGATTTTTATAATGTGTTTTTGGGAGTGAAGTTTGGAAACTCTCACGGCACAATCATCTCAGATTGAGGCGACATCCACAAACAATCACTTGGTGTTCGGAGTGGAGTGTATTTGTCCACAGTCACCTTGTGTGCTTAAAAGGGACTTTGTGTTAATGAAAACAATGTAGATTAAGTTGTACTTTGTAATCCGGGCGGCACGGCGGCACAGTGGGTAGCACTGCTGCCTCACAGCAACAGGAACCCTGGTTCAATTCGACCTCGGATGACTGTCTGTGTGGAATTTGAACGTTCTCCCCGCGTCTGCGTGGGTTCCTCCGGGTGCTCCGATTACCTCCCACAATGCAACGATGTGGAGGTTAGGTGGATTGGCCAAGCTAAATTGCCTTAGTGTCCAAAGGTTAGGGGTTACGGGGATAAGGAAGTTGGGTCGATCTGGGTTGCTCTTCCAGAGGGCCGGTGTGGACCCGATGGGCCGAATGGCCTCCTTCTGCACTGTCGGGATTCTATGGACAATCCTGAAACCTGTAATTGTTAAGCTGAGGGAGGGCGGAGGGTTGAGGTTGGGGGGGGGGGGGGGGGGGGGGCATCACACTGGAAAACAGGGTGGCAGAACAGAGGATCTCACCCATGGTGTTTTGATCCATTCTGGGATCTTCCCGTCCAGTTATGACATCAACCGGGATCGTCCCTCAACAGGAATGTGGCCAGGAATCTAAGCTTTCCCTGTTAACGGACCTCCAATTAAAAATACAACTTTCAACAATTGTGACTATGGGCGTGATTTACCGCACACTTTGCCGCCTGTTCCGCCATTGGTCGCCGGTGCTATATTCTGGTCCCGCCATTGTCAACGGGATTTCCCATCGAACGCACCCCTCACCGCCACGTGACCAGCAGCGGGGGCGAGCTGTCAATGGGACCGTATTGAATGGCCGGGAAGTGCCGGCGTAGGTGTCAATCTCATTGTCAAATGACCATTGGCAACGTTGGCGGGTTCAGCCATGAATGATGCCATGAATTGTTCCTCGACAGCCTTTCCTGCTTTCAATGGAAAGAGGGAGCGCCAGAATAAAACACAACGGGTTGGCAGCGCAGAATCGTAGAAGGTTTGCGGCACAGAAAGAGGCCACTCGGCCCATCGTGTCTGCGTCGGCCAAAGAAAGGAGCCACCCAGCCTCGTCCCACTTCTCAGCATTTGACCCGCTCCGGCAATTAAGATGTATAATCTCAAATGAGTTGAGGGTTTCTGCCTTCAGGCAGTGAGTTCGAGACCCCCACAACCTGGTTGATCATCCCTGGAGAGAGCAATATGGCTGGAAAAAAAGAGATAGATCAAAGCTTTTCGTCTTGCACTCATCAGGACATCACACAAAAAACATCGGGGGGAAAAACAACAATTTATACTGTATGAGAAGAGAGTGTTGAATGGTTGACAAGTAGACTCTGATAGGTAGAGGCATTGCCCTAAACCGCCTGGTTTAAATTTCAAATAATGCTCGGCAGTTAACTGTCAGTCACCATCAACTGGTGCAGTCTTCATGCCTCTACCAATCAGGGAGAGAGGAACAGAGTTAACATTTCAAGTCCAACGTGACTCTTCAGGGAGTCTTATTGATCTTTGAAATGTTGACTCTGTTTCTCTCTCCATAGATGCTGACTGGCCAGCTGAGTATTTCTGGCACTTTCTGTTCTTGATTTCAGATTTCCAGCATCTGCAGTATTTATCATCCCGATTTGGTCTTTTGGTCTACTTAATTCATGACATCGTTCCTTGGACCGGGCCATTTGTAAAGCCAAGACCGATGTAACCATTGCCATCAAATGGATGTAGAGATTCAGGATTTTGACCTTTTGAACTTTTAAGAAGGGACCCGTTGTCTATTTGTGCGTTAATTGTGTGGCATCAGACTATGCACATTCTGAAAGAATACTTTGAAGAGGTCCACTCTTAAAGTCATCAAAAATGATTCAATCAACCAATTGGCCAGTAAGATAACTGGCACAACGACCAAACAATTCAAGAATTTGAATCTGGTCAAACAGTCAGAAAGAGGCATGTCGAAGTTTTTCCACTTGCATCCATCAGGATACTTGGCAAGAATACCAATGCAAGGGGGAAACAACAATTCATATCTTTATTAGTGTCGCTAACACTGCAATGAAGTTACTGTGAAAAGCCCCTAGTCGCCACATTCCGGTGCCTGTTCGGGTACACTGAGGGAGAATTCAGAATGTCCAAGTCACCTAACAAGCACGTCTTTCGAACTTGTGGGAGGAAACCGGAGCACCCGGAGGAAACCCACGCAGACACGGGGAGAACATGCAGACTCTGCACAGACAGTGACCCAAGCCGGGAATCGAATGCGGGTCCCTGACACTGTGAAGCAACAGTGCTAACCACTGTGCTACCTTGCCACCCCATACTATGAGAAGAGAGTGCTGACTGGTTGGCAAGTAGACTTTGATTGGTTGCCACGCAGAATGCACCAGTTGATGGTGATTGACAGTTAACTGCCAAGCGTTGTTTGAAATTTAAAACAGGGTCGTTTATGGCAACGCCTTTACCAATTAGAGACTAGTCAGCAACCAATCGGCACTTTCTTCTCAAACGGTATAAATTGCTATTTTCTCACCCCTTATATTGGTATCATGGCCAGATGAGTGCAAGGTGAAAAGCTTCGACATGTCTCATTTTTCAGCAAGATTCAAGTTCCGTGCTGCCAAGCGACTAATTGTAAATCACAGCCATTGTCAGTGATTGGGATTAGCAATTATGTCAAAATATTATTGTAGAATTCCAATCGTGGCTCCGGAATGAATCCACCAACAGCCTCGATAAATATGATTTACGGTGTCCCGAAAAACGCTGAAAAAAAACGCACGCAAAGCGAAAGGTACATGGAGAGGTCAGGCCAGGCGGCTCCAAGACAGTAAGGCTGACAGAGCTCAGGATAGGCACCATCTCGAAATTCCATGCCGCCCTGGTTGGCAAGGTCCATTGACTGCTGGAAGGTACCAGCCAGAAAGACAATGGCATGTTGGGCTTTCGAGAACGTCACAAATGGTGTGGAAATATTTTGTTTCACTGTTGTTATTTTTTTTATCTATATATATATGTATAAAAAAAATTCTATAGGAAACCCAAAAAAAAGATCGCAGAACATGTACAAGTTAATTTAAGTCTTTGTTCTTTGTTGAAGTTGCTCAAAAAATGGTTGCAATGTCCTTTTTTTTTGTCAGTGTTTCATTGTCTATAAAAGTTTCACGGCATTTCAATTCAGACGCTCCAGAGTTGGTCCTCATTCAAATCCACAAAAAATACAATTAAAATAAACAAATAGTCTCACACACACATGCACACACACACACACGCACACACGCACACACACACACACAGCAGTCTAAATTCCAGTTTGTGCCTCAAATCGCCGAGGTCGGACATCTTATTAAAACTCTTCCTCTTCTGTACAACTTTTACACATTTAATGGGCGTGGACGTCCATCGCTGGCCCGCTCAGCGGGGGCTCTCCCGGGTTCAAGATGGACGGGCTTTGCGACGGCATCGCAGGGCGGGGCGGGGGTCCGCTGTGCATCATCATGGCTGGGTGGTGGGGGTGGCCGGGGACGAAGGAGTGCAGCGAGGGTCCGTGTCGCAGCTGGGCGGGGTGAGGTGACATCGGGGGAGGGGTGTATCCAGCTTGCGGGGGGCCCAGGCCCATTGCCCCTCCTTGAGATACATAGTCCCCCGGCATTCCCGCCAAACCTAGAGGGAAAAGTCGAGAGTGTCAATTCGTTACTTTTGTTAAGGAGCCACCAGCCACGCTTCACTGAAGATACTCAACCGCGAATGTTTGCTCCCCTTTCACGGATAAGTCAGCCTGGCTATAGGCCTTGCCAATGTCAGGTTGGGATTGGGTAGTGTTGACTGTGGAATGAATCCTGGGCCTGGATTTTACAATTCCCCCTCCCGCCCCCCCCCAAAAAAACCCTCCCCATCTCTCCCCCCCCACCACAGGGGAGGTATCAGGCCACTTAAATTGCCGTCTACTTCACCCGGACCAAGGGCAGCACGGTAGCATTGTGGATAGCACAATCGCTTCACAGCTCCAGGGTCCCAGGTTTGATTCCGGCTTGGGTCACTGTCTGTGCGGAGTCTGCACATCCTCCCCGTGTGTGCGTGGGTTTCCTCCCACAGTCCAAAAATGTACAGGTTAGGTGGACTGGCCATGATAAATTGCCCTTAGTGTCCAAAAGTACCCTCAGTGTTGGGTGGGGTTACTGGGTTATGGGGATAGGGTGGACGTGTTAACCTTGGGTAGGGTGCTCTTTCCAAGAGCCGGTGCAGACTCGATGGGCTGAATGGCCTCCTGCTGCACTGTAAATTCTATGATCTATGATCTATGATGTCCCACCCGCTTGAGGAGGCGCCAAATCCTGGCCCACTGAATGTTGGGTGTTTTCTGCTCAATTGAACACATAAAAACAACTAAAAATAAATGTCCCAACATCCATTGTCGGATTTTTCTCGAGTGTTTTTGCGACTTCACTGGGAAAGGCCCACCTTCTTTTATTGGGATCTGATGGACCAGGGGTCGGGTTTAGAGGAGTCGACACCCCTGCCTAGTTTGTCCCGCACGTCGTCATACTGGCGGTTTTAGGTGTCCGGCGGCCTGCCTGAAATATATGTCAGGCACCTTTGCACTTCTGACTGGGGGTCCTAATTGCGGTTGTCCACAAAATCAAGATGTCGGGAAGCCCGCGCTCATCCCCTCCGGCTACTCTGCTTCGTCCTCCCCCTGCCCCCCCCCTCCCCCCCACTGCGGTTCAAATCCCACCAAAGCAGACGGTGAAATTTGAATTCAATAAAAATGTGGCATTAAAAAAGTCCAATGATTCCGACCACGAAACCATTGTCGATTGTTGTAAAACCCCATCAGGATCACGAATGTTCCAGGAGGGAGGGAAATCTGCCGCCCTTACTCGGTCTGGCCTACATGTGACTCCAGACCCACAGCAGACGTGCTTGACTCTCAAATGTCCTTGGAAATGGAGGGCAGTTAAGGACGGGCATTAAAAAAAGTGCTGGGCGAGGCCGAGGCACTCTCGTCCCGTAAAATTATTTTAAAAAATATTCCCAGTGTAAGACCCTCCATGGATACGACTAATTTGTATCCGCGGCTCGTCTGCTTCATTCACACGCGGCCCAATGGACCTTGAGGTTGGAAGGACCCGAGAGCGGGAAGCAATCACATTGCCTGCTTTGAGCACAAGTCCAATTCCTCACTCGCGAAACTACTATTCGCCCGAGTTTGCTGTTTGCCCTTCCTCCTTCTCCCTAGTTTGCCACCTGCCCTCTCTGTCACCCCAGCTTCCTGTTTCCCAGTTCCCCCGCATTCCCCTCCCCCACTGCCCTGCATCAATCCCACCGCCTCAATCCTCCGTCTTGCCCTCCGCTTCGCATTTACATCCACGGGCGCTTTGGGAAAAACAAACATTGGTCCCCGGGTAGAAATAATTTTCCCGTCCCCTCTTCACGGCAATGTTAAATTCGTGAGCCCTCGTTTACACAGAGTCCTCAGCCGGGAAGATTGGCAGTGGGGTGAAAATGGGGGGGGGGCTGGCAGAATCTTCTGGAAGGATTAATCAGTTTATCCTGGCCATCCAGGCATCGCAGAGCATCAGCTGTTTGGGACTGGGATGTCTGGTTTAGCTCACTGGGCTAAATCGCTGGCTTATAAAGCAGACCAAGGCAGGCCAGCAGCACGGTTCGATTCCCGTACCGGCCTCCCCGGACAGGCGCCGGAATGTGGCGACTAGGGGCTTTTCACAGTAACTTCATCGAAGCCTACTCGTGACAATAAGCGATTTTCATTTCATTTCATTTTCTTTGTCTAATAGAACAGGTTAGCTACAAGTATCACCTGACTACCACTGCCCCCCCCCTCCCCCTACACCCCCCACCCCCTCCCCCCCTCACCCCCAGCCTGGCGATACGAGAGAGGTTACAGATTAAAATAGGCCATGCAATTAATAAACTCAAGCAATTGCGTTGAAGTAATGTAAGGTGAGGCGAGGTTCGCTCGGTAATTGCAGCTTGAGCACCATTTGCAAGTTAATCTGATCGGCAAATTGCCTGAGCTCTCTCGCAGTCCCGCTCGTCAGGAACGGGCCGGATTGCTTCCAGGCCCCAGGCCCAGGCAGGACAGGGGTTCAAGCGCGGTGACCCGTGTCGGATCGGAGATGTTAATGAGCGCATTTGCATACTTGCGCAGTCAATTCGATTGGACACGGTGCGGGTGACTGCCTACTTAAACGGCCCACAATCAATTAGCTCGAGCGAAGGAGCCTTGCCTTATTGTGTGTGGCTAATGCTGTTGTGCGTTTCTCCCATTCGCCTCAGCCAACTGGCTGACACCCCTTGCCTGAGCCGCAGAGTTTTCCTCTCCTTTTCCGTGAAAATATTGGTTCGACCAAGAGGCAAACAGAAAGAAAACGGCGAGTGTGTCTTTCTGACCCTCTCGGGGCCAGTACCACGACGCCCGGCTCCAGGTGGGGGGCGCGTTCAAGGAGGTTTCTATCAACACCCCCCGCCCCCTCCCTCCCACCCATTCCCTCTCCGCATCGGTCACCAGACGCACCGATCGTCATGGCACCCCCCCCCTCCTCCCGTGGCCAATGGGGACGAGGAAAGACTTCATTACCCAAACGAATGACAGTCAGCCAATCAGACTGGTCTGGCGCCATCTCCAGTATTTTTCCAACAGAGAAAAATATTCAAAGGAAGCAAGAAAGAAACACTTCTGTTATTTTTGAGCCCCCCTCCATGATTTTCCTCCTGGGATTTCGCCCCCCCAACAGGTGATCAATCTTCCCTTCCAGGAGGCTCTGGGGCAAATGTATTGGTGGGGGTCGCACCTGGAGCGCTGGGTACAGTTTGGTGCCCTGACTTGAGGAGGGATGTGGCTCCATGATGGGGCAGCACGGTAGCATTGTGGACAGCACAATCGCTTCACAGCTCCAGAGTCCCAGGTTCGATTCCCGGCTTGGGTCACTGTCTGTGCGGAGTCTGCACGTCCTCCCCGTGTGTGCGTGGGTTTCCTCCGGGTGCTCCGGTTTCCTCCCACAGTCCAAAGACGTGCGGGTTAGGTGGATTGGCCATGATAAATTGCCCTTAGTGTCCAAAATTGCCCTTAGTGTTGGGTGGGGTTACTGGGATAGGGTGGAGGTGTTGATCTTGGGTAGGGTGCTCTTTCCAAGAGCCGGTGCAGACTCGATGGACCGAATGGCCTCCTTCTGCCCTGTAAATTCTATGTATGAGAGGCAGTTCACAGAAGGTTCACTAGATCGATTCCAGAGATGAGGGGTTTGTTGTATGAAGAGCGATTGAGCGGATTAGGCCGATATTCTCTGGAGTTTAGAAGAATGAAAGATCTAATTGATCCTTCTGCATTGTAAATTCTATGATTCTCGGTACATAAGATGATAAAAGGTATTGACAAAGTAGACGCGGAGCGGATGTTTCCCCTTGTGGGGCAATCTGGAATGAGAGGCCATAGTCTTCGGATAAGGGGGAGCAGATTTAAAACAGTGATGAGGAGGAACTGCTTCTCTCAAAGGGTGGTGACTCTGTGGAATTCGCTACCCCAGAGTGCGGTGGATGCCGGGACAGTGAGTAAATTTAACAAGGAGTTAGACAGATCTTTAATTAGTAATGGGTGGAAAGGCTATGGAGAAGGGGCAGGATGGTGGAGTTGAGTCCGAGAGGAGATCAGCCATGATCGTGCTGAATGACGGAGCGGGTTCGAGGGGCTGAATGTCCCACTCCTGGTTCTTAAGTTCTTATCCTGGAGGGTTAGCAAGCCCACTGGGTAAGTAAAGTTTTCATAGTCCCAGATGGCCATTGGCAGCGTTGCCCTTTGAAGGGGGGAGAGGGCTGACTGGTGGTGATTTAACCTGAGGGTCGCCACACCTCAGGCGAGGGGAAGGCGGGGCCTTCATGAATCACCTCAGCCGGTACGGGGAATTGAACCCGCGCTGCTGGCCTCGCTCCACATCACGAACCAGCCGTCCAGTGAACTGAGCTAAACCGATTCCACCAAGTAGAAAGCCTTGTTGGCCTGTGCTATGGGACTGGGCCATCCAACAATGACCGATGACCACCATTCCCTGGATCTCTGGTGAGGACTTGGATGAAGCCTTGCAATCTTCCCTGAGGAGATTGCAATGCCCTGTCGACAGGGACAGGAGCTGACTTGAGTAGTTCAATTTGGGGCGGCAGTTGACGGAACTCTAGAGTCAATGTAACGCAGCCTGGGCCTCTAGTCTCTCAGGGGCATGGGTTCAAATCCCACCACGCCAGCGGGGGGTGGGGGGGGGGGGGGGGGGGGGCGAATGTGAATTCAATTAACAAAGATATAATTGTGTGAGAAGCAGAACAGAGAAGACTCAGGCAATTATTCCTGGGGTGAAGGGCTTATTAAAATAGAATCATAGAATTTACAGTGCAGAAGGAGGCCATTTGGTCCATCGAGTCTGCACCAGCCCTGAGAAAGAGCACCCTACTTAAGCCCATGCCTCCACCCTACCCCAGTAACCCAGAAACCCCACCTAACCTCGATCCTGAGGGGATTTGCCATGGCGGCCAACTGGAGGACAGGTATGAATTATGAGCAGGAGGAGGCCACTCGGCCCCTCGAGTTGCCTCTGCCATTCAATAAGACCTGATTGTAACCTCAACCCCACATTCCCGCCAACCCCCGATAACCTTTCACCCCCTTGTCTCTCAAGAATCTATACCGCTCTGGCTTAAAAATATTGAAAGATTCTGCTCCCCCCCCCCCCCCCAGGCTTTTGATGAAGAAAATTCCAGAAACTCACGACTCTCTGAGAGAAAACATTTCTCCTCATCTCTGTTTTAAATGGGCGACGCCTTATTTTTAAACAGTGACCCCTTGTTCTAGATTCTCCGACAAGAGGAAACATCCTCTCCACATCTCCCCTGTCGATACCCCTCAGGATCGTAAAGGTTCTGATTAAGTCTCCTCTTACTCGACCTAAACCCCAGCGGATACAAACCCAATGTCTCCACCGTTTCCTCATAAGGCAACCCGCCCATTCCTGGTATTAGTCAAGCAAATCTTCTGCTTCAGTTGTGGGAGAGACTGGAGCCAGAGGAAGGTTTGCGAATACAATGGGCGGAATTCTCTCCCCCCCCCCCCCCCCCCCCCCCCACGCCGGGTGGGAAAATCGGCGGGGCGCCGAGCGAGTCCCGCCACGTTGCCCCGGCACCCGCACGCGATTCTCCCAACCCCCCCACCAAACCGGCGCGGCGAGATTCACGGCTGGCCGCTGGGAGAATCGCCGCTCGCCGTTTTACAACGGGCGAGCGGCGATTCTCCGGCCCGGATGGGCCGAGCGGCCTGCCCAACACGACGGGTTCCCGCCGGCGCCGTCCACACCTGGTCGCTGCCGGCGGGAACAGCGCGGGAAAGCTGGAGGGGCGGCCTGTGGGAGGGGGAGGGGGGGGTTTTTGCACCGGGGGGGGGGGGGGCTCAAAAGGGTTCTGGCCCACGATCGGCGCCCACCGATCGGCGGGCCGGCCTCTCTGAAGGAGGACCTCCTTTCCTCCGCCACCCCGCTAGACTTCTCTTGCGGGGCGGCCGCGGAGAGGACGGCAAACGGGCATGCGCGGATTGGCGCCGGCCGCGTAATTTACGCGGCGACACTTTTACGCGCCGCTCCTGGCCCTCCCGGGGGAGGGAGAATAAGGGGCTGGGAGCGGCCTCCGATGTCAGAGTGAATCACTCCGGTTTTCACTCCAGCGTCGGGACTTAGTATCCCGATGGGAGAATTGCGCCCAAGGTCTCCCTACCAAGATGGCGACGAGGAGAATTTTCTTTCCCTCAGAGGGCAGTGGAGGCCGGGTCATCGAATATATTCAAGGCCGGGTTAGTCACATTTGTGATCGACAAAAGAGTCCAGGGTGTTGGGGCACAGAGTGGAGTCAAAACCATAATCAGATCATTCATGATCTTATTGAATGGTGAAGCAGGCTCGAAGGGCCAAATGGCCTCCTCCTGCTTCTAAATCCTACGTTCGTAGAATCATAGAATCCCGACAGTTCAGACAGAAGAAGGTCATTCAGCCCATCGAGTCTAGACTGACCCTTTAATAGATCACCCCACCGAGGCCCACTCCTATCCCTGTAACCCATAACCCCACCTAACCTTTGAACACTAAGGGACAATTTAGCACGGCCAATCAACCTAACCTGCACATCTTTGGTCGTTAGCGCAAGGTATGAAGGGATATGGGGAGAAGTCAGGAATGTGGCGTTCAGCCGCAAACCAGCCATGGTCACGTTGAATAGCAGAAGAGCCTGGAGGGGCAGAAGAATCTCCTCTTGTTCCTCAGTCCCTGTCTTATTGCTGTAACTATTTCAATAATGTTTTAGTCTGTGACTGTCTCAGATTTTGGAAGAAATGGCTGTCCGTCACGGTGCAGAGAGGACTGAAGACTATCAGTGTCCAGGTCAGGCGGGACGCCCTGTACGGCGAGGGTTGACTTTACCATGACTCATAGAATTACATAGAATTTACAGTGCAGAAGGAGGCCATTCGGCCCATCGAGTCTGCACCGGCTCCTGGAAAGAGCACCCTACCCAAAGTTAACACCTGCACCCTATCCCCATAACCTAGTAACCCCACCCAACACTAAGGACAATTTTGGACACTAAGGGCAATTTAGCATGGCCAATCCACCTAACCCGCACATCTTTGGACTGTGGGAGGAAACCGGAGCACCCGGAGGAAACCCACGCAGACACGGGGAGGACGTGCAGACTCCGCACAGACAGTGACCCAAGCCGGGAATCGAACCTGGGACCCTGGAGCTGTGAAGCGATTGCGCTATCCACAATGCTACCGTGCTGCCCTCAATGCGAGAGCGGAAAGGCTAAAGTCACACCAGCTTTTTAACTATCCTCTCTGGGCACCCGCGGCACCCCCCCCCCCCCCCTCCCCCCACCCTCCCACCCCTGGTCCCATCCACATTCAACCGGCTCCACTCAAGTCCTGACGCAGGGCACCGCAGACCCCACCTGCTCCCCCACCTTCAGAAGCCGAAGGGCAAAGGCAACATTCGAAGCACAAAAGAAAGACAGAGACAAGCACAAATGGGTTTTGGGACATCTAGCCCTACGACGAGGTGGCAGACAAGGAGAACAACCATGAAGATGGTGGGGGGGGGGGGAGATGCCTTGGATGGATGGACACACAGAATACAATCACCCCGCCATGGGGGACAGTACTTACTTCCCCTTGCTTTGCGATTGGGTAACAGTGATGAAGGTTACATGTAGTGCCACTGACCCTCCATGCCCATATTCATGCCCATTCCACCCATTGGTCCTAGAAGGAACATAAAGAATCCAAGACCAGGCTAGGACATCACCAGAGTCAGAATGCAAAGACAGCAAGAAATTCCCCAAAACAGAACAGAATACCCTTGGACATTAGCTGGATTGAGGTGGATATTTAAAACAGTGGAAAGTACGAGCGGCAAAATGAAAAACCAAACAAAGGCGTTAGCGCCGGTTTCTTCCCGCTCCCGCCCCTGCCCCCACCCAAGTCCCACACCCCCCCCCCCCCCCCCCCCCCCCCCCTCCCCATTGCCCTGAGGCTGCTGCTGGCGAAACTGGCGGTAGGGGAGGGGAAAGCTCAACGCGAACGGTCACCGAGATAGAGATTGACCTTACCTGGAGGTCGAATGCCCATGTGCTGTTGGCCGTCCATTACAAACCCTCCCATTGGTTGACCGTCTGGGCTGTAGGGTGTTCCCTGGCCAACTGGAGAGAGAAGAGAAGAATTAGACTCACCTCGCCCGTCTTAAATTGGGATTTGGGGGGCAGTGTCTCAGGACAGTGTTTACCACGTTAATGGATGTCAACATGGTTCATTAAAAAAACACACGCATATATATGTAAAACTAGATGGAATGGAATCCATGCCAGGGAAAGAATCATCGACGGCAAGACGACAGTCACTACACGATTGGCTGGTAGAAAGGGGCCATGCTTTAGACCATTTTCTCCACAGTAGAGAAGACAACATGAATGCCTTTGCAACATCAGTAACGGCCATTTTGAAATGTCTGCCATGTTTATTTGACCGTATTCAAGTGCCTCGAGAGAGAGGGCAACATGTACGTAGATAACCTGAATATTATTGCACCGCGTGTTACGGCCATTTTGAAATGTTTGAGATGCTTTGAGAATAAAGCAATTTTTTTCTGGAAAACAAAATAGAACTCAGTTCATTCATTGGCTGAGGAGGTGAAGCCGTGGGAATGAAGACAGACGTGATAGGGGAGGATATTCTGGCCCGACCTGCCAGGGCGATTCCCCCCCCCCCCCCCCCCCCCCACTCCCAGCGGCGGGTTTGCCATTGCATACTGTCACACCACATTGATCAGCCCTCTCCAAAGGTTCCACTCCGTATGAATATTAATATTACAAATGTTGCCCTCAGTACATTTATTGTGAAGAAGCCAGGTTAATAACCTTCTCCTCTTACAAGGCCCTATAGTGGTATGGTGACAGAAGTGGCTTCCTTGGAGACGAGAGGGCTTCTGTTTGTCCCCTCCCATCATTACCGCACAGGCAGACTTTATTTTATTCAATCATTTTCCAATGTAGGGGCAATTTAGTGCGGCCAATCCACCTACCCATCTTTGGGTTGTTGGGGTGTGCCCCACGCAGACACGGGGAGAATGTACAAACTCCACGCGGACAGCGACCCGGGGCAGGGATCAAACCCGGGTCCTCGGCGCCGTGAAGCAGCAGTGCTAACCACTGCACCACCGTGCCAACCTGCGGGCAGACGTCATGGTGCCAATATAGTTTGGAAGGGCTCCCCAGTTTCATTGGCATGGCACTGTGCGTGTTGACAAACATGACAAATGGGTTGCTCCCCGGGTGCCATTTGTGGTAACGCACCGTTAAAGGATAGCTTGATGAGAAGGGAAGTGCGTCATGCAATCTAGTCTTAGTGTCACTTTTGGTTCGGAGCAGAGCACACGCTCACAGCTCTACGGCTGGTGTCTTTGAGCCTTCCATCCCGTGTATAAATGTCATGTGCCGTCTTTAAATAAATAAACCCCCCAAAAACATGTCTAGCCCATCCCCGATTGGCGTCTTTATATCGGTACAGCACAACACGTATAGTGGCTCGTTTGAGGGAGGGGAATGCTAGCTTAGAGCAAATTAGCAAAAGAGTTGTCAGACCTGTTCGATTTGATTGGTCAATCATCGGCTGTACAATGCGACGTCTTGCATTAATGAACCTAAATCAAAAACATAGTGGTTAATTGAGTGAATAGAACATATCCCTTAAATACAGTGCTATTGGGCACGATGGTAGCTGTCAACATGCTTGTGTCAGGCCACTTGTTGGCTGCAATGGCAGCCATTTTGAAGTGTTTGGCTGTTCCAAGTGGGGGCTCGAGAAGCAAACAACGAACGTGGAGCGACATGGAATTTACGAAGCGGAAACACGCCATTTGGCCCAATTGGGTCCATGTCACCTCACGAAAGGTCCATCCACTCGACCTTCTCTCAGGTCATCAGCTACCCCTTTTCCCCTCTCGCATGTACTTGCCTGAAGTAAGTGAAGTGGCCATAGTCCCAAATCACCATCCACTTTGAGGGGGAGGGGTGGAGAACTGACTGGTGGTGATTTAACTCGAGGGTCACCACACCTCAGGCAAGTGGCGAGGTTGAGAAGGCGGGGCCTTCATGAATAACCTCAACCGGTACGGGGAATTGAACCCGCGCTGTTGGCCTCGCTCTGCATCACGAACCAGCCGTCCAACCTCCCCTTTAAACACACCCTTCATTTATTGGGATTATCACTCTAGGTCATCTAGGGCTACCTCATGTTCTGCACTGGGTTTGAAAAAACACTCTAATTTCAATGGAGGGCTTACCGAGGAAGTATCATCTCGGACCCAAAACACTGGCCGTGGTTCTCCCCGCTGCGCAGATTTTTGAGGCGGCTGTCAATAGGAATTCCCAGTGCGGCCACCCCGCGCTGCCCGGAAACCCGAGGTCGGAGGTCGCCTGGCGACGCAGCCAGGAAATCACGGCCATAACCCCATTCAGGCCCGTGCAAGAGGGGCCGGAAAATCGCTCCTCCCCCCCAAAGGGTTTTCTGGCCCATCCCTGCTGGTGGGGCAGGGGGAGGGGGGGGAGAGGGGGGGTTGGGTCTTCTGGCCTTCACCCCTCCGCGGTGGGGCGGGCGAGCCTTCGAAACGACCGTGGATCCTGGCGTGACCGAAAGATCTCACCAGCGGCTCATGGGAGCCGGGGTGGGGGTAGAAGACGGGGTAATCCTGGCCGAGGTTTCTACAGCCTGGAACGTGACGGGTGGAGGGGGGTGGGGGGGGGGGGGAGGGTCGGCTGTACCCCATCGCCCATGTGACAGGAAACAGCAGCGACGGAGAATGTTGCTTCCCGTAGCCCCAGTGCAAAGTGACACATGCTGTAGATTAGGTATAAAATCAAACATAGATATCCGCCTGTAATACAATCAGGATCTGATTACCAGCCAAATCGAGAGATTAAATTACAGCCTCCAATTCCCTGACGTCTTCATTTGTTATTGTTTGCGAGCGGAACCTCAAAGTCGCCTAATTGACGCGCATCACAGGAGAACAAAGATCCCTCAGCTCAATTAGTTTGCCCGTTCCGATGGGCACTGTCCAATTTTTTAGTATATATAAATCAATTCCACCCTGGCTTGAATCCCCAGAAGGGGATTGATAAAGGCAAGCGGAATGTTCGAGGGTGGACTCTCTGGCTGGCTGTGGTGGGAATTGGGACTTTTCCCAAACTTCCTTCCCTTCGCGCGCGCCCGATCCCCTCCCCCTCTCCCTCTCCCCCACCCCTGGGTTTCCGACTGATATCGCATCTCCTCCCGGAGATCAAATGGTTCCTGTCTGGAGTGAGCTGGGGGGGGGGAATCGATAGACGGCGATGCACCGGGAGATCGTGGTAGCAGAAACATAGAGAATAGCAGCAGGCGTAATCGCCATTTAACCTCACCACACCCAACTGCTTCTCCCAAGGATTATATTCCCACCATCCTCGTCATTCCCAGTCCCGCTCACCCTGCCTGTGACCATTCCACAAATTCCTAATATCCCCCGTAGTTTTGGAGCTGACGGGCGTGGTTCTCTGTTCCCCCGACCGCGCGTTGCTCGGTGGCGCGCCCTGCGCTGGTGTCGGGATTCCCGCCGCTTCTGAATGGGATTTCCCATTGAAGCCGCCTCATGCCGCCGGGAAACAAGTGGGCGGGAGTGCCGACGGGAAAAGTGAATCCGAACGGTTGGGCAGGTCGCACAGATTATCCTGAGGAGAATCCATTGATCGCTACAGTGCCATTCAGCCCACTGTGTCTGCACTGACACTCCTACCTCGGCCCACACTCCTGCCCTATCCCCGTGACCCTGCGCAGTGTTTGCGGCCTAATCTACCCAACCTGCCACACCTTTGGGCAATTTTAACATGACCAACCCGAGGCTGGAATCGAACCTGGGTCCCGGGCGCTGTAAGGCTAACTACTGAGCCACCGCGCCGCAGTTTGAGGGAGGAGGGGGGCGGGTGGAGCAAAATGGAAGGTGGGAGCCAGGCAAGATTTGAGAAGGGTGCCTCAAGCACAAGACAGAGGGGGTGTCAACGCCGCTGTTAAAGGAGGCGCTGACGGTCGGTAAACGTAAGATGGCGGAAAGTGTTCACGCAAAAAAGATGGCGGTTGGACGGCGGCGCTCGTCGCGGCTTCAAATTATTCGGGCAGGCCGGACGCTCCCCCACCAGCGGGACCTTCCAGTCCCGCCGAAGAAGACCACCCTCCCTCCCCGCCCCCCCCCCCCATATGCCCCCCCACTGCCCCCCCCCCCCCCCCCCCCCCGATGGGGCATCCCCGGCGGCAGGACGGGTGAGCCACGTGAAATGCCGCGGACGTCAGCGGGAACGGAAGACGCAGCCGGCGGCGAATGTCGATCCGCTTCCGCCACCGGCAAACATTCCGCAGCGGGGGGTGGGGGGGGGGGGGGAATCTCTCTCCCTCTCCCAGCGCGATTCACGATCGCTGCCTCGCTATTTTTGAGCGGAGCATTAAAACTGACCTATCTCTGACCAACCTGGAAGAGTAACCTTTGAACTCCCACCTGGAACATTACGGACAAAAGGATGTTAGGGAATAATTCCAAGGGAAATTGGCGGAAAGCGGGTGTCTGACGTTCCGCCGCACTGCCTGCGAGGCTGTGCACGTGAGCGGAGGCTCAGAAACTGCTGCTCGAGTGTCACTGATATATTCCGGAAAGGATGGTGCAGCCGGGAACGGGATAAGAAGGAACAGGGTCAAAGCGAGAGAGCGGGAGAGCAGGCAGCATGGGGGAATAAGCCAGTGGGTTCAGAGAGTGAGAATGGAGAGGGGTGGGAGGGGAGGGATCATGGGGAATGGGAGAAGGTTTGAAAAGAGAGAGAGAGAGAGAGAGAGAGAGCAGGGCGGGGGAGGGGGGGGGGGCTGGCTGGGGATGGGAGAAGGGGGAAGGAAATGATGCGAGTGAGGAGAGAGAGAGAATAGGGAATAAAGGGAGGGGGGGAAGGAGAGGGTGGTGAGAACGAGGGAAGGGGGGAAATTAAGGATTGGACCGAGTGGGGAAACGGGGAGGGAGGCAAACGAGATTGGGGGGGGGGGGGGGGAGAAAGAAAGCAGTCGAATGGGAGAGAAGAGAGGGGACGGCATGGCGGCACAGTGGTTAGCACTGCTGCCTCACAGCTCCTGGTTTAATTACGGCCTTTGGTGACCGTCCGTGTGGAGTTTGCACATTCTCCCTCCCCATGTCTGCTTGGGTTTCCTCCGGGTGCTCCTGTTCCCTCCCACAGTCCAAAGATGCGGATTGGCCATAATAAATTTCCCCTTAAGTGTCCAAAGGGTTGAGTGGGGTTACTGGGATAGGGTGGAGGCGTGGGCTTAAGCAGGGTGCTCTTTCCAAGGGCCGGTGTAGACTCGATGGGCCAAATGGCCTCCCTCTGCACTGTAAATTCGCTGGTCTATGAAAGAGAGGGGGAACGAGGAAGGGTTTGAAAGAGAGCAAGTGCAGGAAAGGATCAAAGTGCGCAGGAATAAAGTGTTTCGATATTTTACTGTCAGTTCAAAGTGTTATTTCTGATGTATATGGCTAATATTACAGTAATAAAGCCCTCTGACACCGACTCAGTTTATTGCTGCAATTTATTTGAATGTGGAAGTGCGTTAGGGAAGAGTTTAACAACCATTTTGATACTGGCTCCCTGTGGACTTGGCAACTGTCCAGCACTGAGAAAACTCCAGTAAACTAACCACAGCTCGCAGTCGCTTTGGTCGAGCGCAAAGCATCAATTGCTAATAATTGAAACTTTGCTGATGGACCCAGTAATTGGTTAAATTGGTGTTTCCGTTGCGGGATTTGACGGCCTATTGTTTTTTCTTCTTTTTGGGCGAGGCAGCGTGGCATGGGCATGGGCATGGGCTGCCAACCCCTCCAGGTATGTCCCGGAGCTTTGGGAATCGAAAGGCCGATCGACAGAATGTGGCTGCAAGCCGAGCCCGCGAGCAAAGCAGTGGGCGAATAATTGCCCGAATGTTTTGTGGGTTAGATATCAGAATGGGGACGGAGGGGGTCGGTGGGGAGGGCTGTTTGACTGTCCACGGATAGAATGATGAAGCCTTTGTCGGCTCAACGATGCAAAGGTGGGACATTGGCATGGATGACGCGTTGGGGATGCCAGTGGCAAGAGGGGGGGTGGGGCGGAGGGGGGCTCACGGGGGGTGGGGGAGGGTGGTTGGGGCGTTTGGAGGTCTTGTGATGAAAGCGCCAGGAATACGTACAACCAGTTGGTCATTCGGCGACAGGCAAGTGTTCGCCATTGAGATTAGTCAGCTGCCACTGCCTCCCCCAGGTCATTGAATCATAGCAAGGTAGGCTAAAGTCGTCATTGTCCCAGATGACCATGGGCTGCTTTCCCCTTTGAGGGGGGAGGGCACTGACTGGCGGTGGTTTAACCTGAGGGTCACCACACTTCGGGCAAGGGGCAAGGTAGAGAAGTTAAGGCCTTCATGAATACCCCTCATGAATAGCCATTGCACCCATGGGCCGGATGCCATGATACCCACTGCCGAATGACCCATGGGCGCTATGGCAACTGCCCTGAGGGTATTTGGCAACTACATGGTGGGCAGCTCGCCTCCAGGCACCATGGCAACTGGGCTATAGGTAGAAAGCAGGTATGTCAACCTTGAGTAACCAGGTGGTGTGCACCATGGAAACTGACCTGCGGGCACCGTGCCAACTCTCTTGTGGGTACCTCGTATCTGTATGGAGGGTGCCATGGCAACTGACCGGTGGGTATCCCGGCAACCAGCCCATGGTTGGATAACCCCTGGGCGCCATGGTAATCGACGGGTGTGTACCATGGTAGGGAAGTTAGTGATACTGTCACTGGACCAGTAACCCAGGCTATCGCTTCACGGCGGGAGGGGGGAGGGGATGGGGGGGGGGGGGGGGGGTGGACACCGGTTCGAATCCCACCCTGGCAGCTGGTGGAATTTAAATTCAATTAATTAAGTCCAAAATGAAAAAACTAGTCTCAGAGACGGCGATCACAAAACCGTCGTTTAAAAAAAAACCCCCCGTCTGGTTCACTGATGCCCCTTAAGGGAGGGAAATCTGCCCTCCTTACCAGGTCTGGCCTATACGTGACTCCAGACCCACAGCCATGTAGTTGACTCTGAACCACTCTTAATCCAGTGAGGGGTGGGCGACAAATGTGGGCCTCACACCCGCGACCCCCACTTCCCGTGGAAGAATAACAAACAAAAAAACCTGCGGGCACCATGGCAACCAGCCGGTGGACTATCTATGGGTACCTAGTAACGGCATAGTGAGGTCCCATGGCAACTGACCAGTGGGTATCCTGGCACCCGGTGCCTGGGGTACAATGGTTATATAACCTGGGGGAGCAATGGGGACTAAGCCCCTTTAATATCTGCCACCATCTCCGGGTCCTGACAAAAGACAGGCAAAATGGGAGGCCAGCTAATCTCCCTGGCCTAGTCAGCAAACTCCAACTCGGGGAAAAGAGCATAATTTGCGTTGAAGTTGGAATAATTAAGGAAAGAGATACAGCTGCATATTAGTCACGGTCGAAAATTAAATTACCAACAGTCTGGTTTTCTAACTAATATTTAACTACCCTAATAACCTCTCTTTTTCGCTGAAGAACTGTGGGGGGGGGGGAGGGACTGACAGCTCACTCAGTGTTTCGAGCCGCTGCTCAATCAGAGGGCAAATTACACTCGCGCAAATTAGGTCTCGCTATTCCTCCGAGGAGCACGGATATCTGGGGATGGGTTTAAATGTGGTCGCCCACTTCGGGACCAAGGCCCTCTCGTACTCAGCTGCTGCCTTGAGCCCGGGCGACTCCAGGCAGGCCCGCCTGAAATCTCGCTGGGTCTAGGGCCGGGGGGCAGGGGGTGGGGGGGGGAACGGAGGGGCCATCTTAACCCTCTCCTCCTACGTCAAGAAGTGGTTGAGAACCCTCCAGGCGCCTCCAGGTCCGAAGGCGGTGATCTCCCGGGGTTGTCCACTTTCAGATTGGCGCGGGAAGGGAATGATGGGCATTTCGGACGGTCCGGCGGTGGGAGCGACGTGGGCCGGACAGGGCAGTCGCACAAAGAGACTTCTCGATTACACCCAGTCGGTCAGAGTTGGCAACCCTCACTGCTAAACGCTCCTTCACAGACGGGTCCCCGGATGTCTTTGGGCTGTGACCTCCCTGATGACCTCAAAGGGCCAGTTTCCAGCGACGGATGCGGGCCAGGGTCGAAAGGCCCCGATGGACGGCGCCTCCCCTCCTCCCCATTCACGCGGGGTGGGAAGTTACAACACCTGCCACCCATTAGGCGGGGGGGAGGGGGAAATCTGCGTCCCCTTCCACCCCCTTAACTCCCCCCTCCTTTCCCTAACCGTGGCCTAAGTCCCATCAGCTGCACAGGCCCACAATTCTTGAATTCCTTCCCAAATCTTCACTCCTCAAAACCCTTCTCTTTAACCAGGACTCTTCCCAATATCCCCTATCTACCTCAGCTCAGATTCAGGTCAATTAATGACACCAAATGCGCCACGTAGATTAAGGATTACCGCACCGGAGGCCATTCTGGCCATCATGTCTGTGCTGGTTCCTCGCCTTAGTCCCCCAGCCCTTTTACTGCAGCTCTGTCTGCGCATATTTTAGAAATAGATTTCCTACAGTGCAGAAGGAGGCCATTCAGCCCTCTGCCAAACCCCTTCTGATCCCTCAGGACAGTGAAACAACGTTTTTATTCGTTCATGGGACTGGGGTGTCGCAGGCTGGGCCAGCATTTATTGCCCATCCCTAATTGCCCTTGAGAGGGCAGTTTAAAGTCAGCTGTGGGTCTGGAGTCACATGTAGGCCAGACCGGGTAAGGACGGCAGATTTCCTTCCGTGAAGGACATCAGTGAACCAGATGGGTTTTACGACAATCGGCAATGGTTTCATGGTCTTCGTTCGACTTTTTTAAACTCCAGGCTTTTATTGAATTCAAATTTCACCATCTGCAGTTGCGGGATTTGAACCTGTGTCCCCAGAGCATTATTCTGGGTCTTTGGTTTACTAGTCCAGTGACAATACCATTACGCCACCTCCTCCCCTGCTCTATCTGCCCTTTAGGGGCAGCACGGTAGCACAGTGGTTAGCACTGTGGCTTCACAGCGCCAGGGTCCCAGGTTAGATTCCCCGCTGGGTCGCTGTCTGTGCGGAGTCTGCACGTCCTCCCCGTGTGTGCGTGGGTTTCCTCCGGGTGCTCCGGTTTCCTCCCACAGTCCAAAGACATGCAGGTTAGATGGATTGGCCATGCTAAATTGCCCTTCGTGACCAAAAAGGTTAGGCGGGGTTATTGGGTTACGGGGATAGGGTGGAAGTGAGGGCTTAAGTGGGTCGGTGCAGGCTCGATGGGCCGAATGGCCTCCTTCTGCACTGTACGTTCTATGTTCTATCCTGTCTTAAATTGATCTCCTTATTTCGGGAAGGATGTAAGTGCTTTGGAGAGGCGGTTCGAGCAGGTTTCCTGGATTGATACCCGGAATGACTGGTGAGGCGGCGAAGTCTCCAAGGGCCGGAATCCGTTGGGAATCCTTTTTACCCATGGAATTCCCGGCGCCGTAGGGTGGCATCAATGGAGAATCCCACCGCCAGCGAACGGTGCGGCGCTGAGAAACACGCAGCTGGGTGGGGGGGGTGCGAAGAATCCTGTCCATGATCCTGAGTGACCTCGACAAGGTTGACGTGGGAAGGATGTTTCATCTCGTGGGTGAAAGGAGGGAAATGTTCCGAAATTTCCGTTTAGGTCAGAGATGAGGAGAATTTTTCTCTTTCAGAGGGTTGAGCGACTATGGAACTCTCTGCCCCAGAAGGCGATTGTGTGGGGGGGGGGTCTTTTTTGTTTTCAAAGGTGGGTAGATTCTTGTTGGGCGAGGGGGGGTCAAAGGTTATCGGTAGTAGATGGGGAATGTGGAACTCAACACAACCAGATCGCCCATGATCTTATTGAATGGCGGACCAGGCCCGAGGTGCCAAATGGCCAACTCCCGCTACTATTTCGTACGTTTGGATATACCCTCAAATGTTACCCAACCTGTCCCTGGTTCCGAACCCAACCGGCAATTTCCTGCCCGCCATTACAAGGCAGCCAGGAAACTCTCGGAGAGTTGTGGAGACCATTCTAAACTGAGCTCGATATCTCTCTGCTTGGCGGGGGCGTTAAGGGTTACGGAATCAAGGTGGGTAGAGGGGGTTGCTGCAGACGGGGAGGGTGACTCGGTCATTCACCAGACTGACCGCCCGGGAACGAGCTCCTGCACGCGGATCTTACTGAGTATGTTGAGTATGTTCCACTGCGGAGTGGGTTAACCAAGGTTTTCTACATCAACTGGAAACTGTATCCAAGGTTCTTCCATGTCATTGATGCTCAGTACGGGGTCCAGACGTTAACGGGTAGCGAGACCCCCTGTTTAAGAGTTCGGGAGGGGCCCAGGTTCAAATCCCACCATAGCAGCTGGTGGAATTTAATCTCAATTAAGAATAAACAATTATTAATAATTAATAAATCTGAAGCATCTCAGAAATGGTGATGAACTAACCAATGGCGGCACAGTCGTCAGTACAGCGCCAGGGACCCGGGTTCGATTCCGGCCTCGGGTGACTTTCTGTGTGGAGTTTGCACTTTCTCCCCGTGTCTGCGTGGGTTTCCTCCGGGTGCTCCGGTTTCCTCCCGCAGTCCAAAGATGTACAGGTTAGGTGGATTGGCCGTGATAAATTGCCCTTAGTGTCCAAAGATGTGCAGGTTTGGTTATGGGGTTATAAGGATAGGGATGAGTGGTTCCGTGAGTGGGTCTGGATAGGGTGCCCTTTCATAGGGTCAGTGCTGACCCGATGGGCCGAATGGCCTCCTTCTGCACTGTAGAGATTCTATGATTCTGTGACACTGATGCTCCTTCAGGGAAGGAAATCTGCCGCCCTTACCCGGTCTGGCCTACATGTGACTCAAGGCCCACAGCAATGTGGTTGCTTCTTAACTGCCCCCCTCTGGAATGGCCGAGCGAGACACACGGTTCAAGGGCAATTAGGGACGGGCAACAAGGGGGTGACTTCAATGGGAAATCCCATTGACAAGCAGCGGGAGCCAGCAAAGAACACGTGGCTGGGTGGGGGAAAGTGACGGAGAGAGAATCCAGCCCAGAGTTTACGTTTCGAGTTCGCCTGACTCTTCCTACGTGACCCGGTGTCACACTTTGTTGGAGAACACCGTGGTTCACCCCGGGAGGCTTGATCATATCAAAGACACCATCCAAATGGAAGTCCTCGTGGTTTCTGGAGGGAGGGGCATTTTTGAGGGCTCGGGGCCCAGAAAGCTCAAGGCTGACGGTGAGGCAAAGGAAACCAGTGATGTCCAAGAGGCCAAGAATTGGAGGAGCTCAAAGATCAGAGGGTCCTGGGCTCGCAGGGGCTCCATGGGCGGGGCAGGGAGGGGGTGGAGGATGGGGTATTCGAAGGATTTGAAAACAAGGCCTGAGAATTTAAAAATAGAGACGGAGAAAGCAGGAGGAGGCCATTCGGCCCTTCAATCCCGCTCTGCCCTTTAATATGATCGAGGCTACCCATCTGGGTGGGATTCTCCGGCCAGCGGGACCTTCCAGTCCTGCCAGTGACTAAAAGCTAGCCACCCCCGCCATGGCAAAATGGCGCACTGCCAACCCCTCTCCATATCTCTCGACACTTTTCTGATTGGAGGGCTGTGACTAGTGGTGTTCCGCAGGGATCAGTGCTGGGACCTTTGCCGTTTGTAATGTATATAAATGATTTGGAGGAAAATGTAACTGGTCTGATTAGTAAGTTTGCGGACAACACAAGGTTGGTGGAATTGCGGATAGCGATGAGGACTGTCAGATGATACAGCAGGATTTAGGTTGTTTGGAGACTTGGGCGGAGAGATGGCAGATGGAGTTTAATCCGGACAAATGTGAGGAAATGTGTTTTGGAAGGTCTAATACAGATGGGAAATATACAGTAAATGGCAGAACCCTTAATAATATTGAGAGGCAGAGGGATCTGGATGTAAAGGTCCACAGGTCACTGAAAGGGGCAACACAGGTGGAGAAGGTAGTCAAGAAGGCATACGGCATGCTTGCCTTCATTGGCCGGGGCATTGAGTATAAGAATTGACAAGTCATGTTGCAGCTGTATAGAACCTTAGTTAGGCCACACTTGGAGTATAGTGTTTAATTCTGGTCACCACATTACCAGAAGGATGTGGAGGTATTGGAGAGGGTGCAGAAGAGATTTACCAGGATGTTGCCTGATATGGAGGGCATTAGCCATGAGGAGAGGTTGGATAAACGTGGTTTGTTCTCACTGGAAGGACGGAGGTTGAGGGGCGACTTGATGGAAGTCTACAAAATTATGAGGGGCATGGACAGGGTGAATAGTCAGAGGCTTTTCCCCAGGGTAGAGGGGTCAATTACTTGGGGCCATTAAGGTACGAGGGGCAAAGTTTAGAGAAGATGTGCAAGAGGAATTTTTGACATAAAGGGTAGTGAATGCGCTGCCGGAGGAGGTGGTGGAAGCAGGGACGATAGTGACGTTTAAGGGGAATCTTGACAAATACATGAATAGGATGGGAATAGAGGGATACAGACCCCGGAAGTGTAGAAGGTTTGAGGTTAGACGGGCAGCATGGCCGGCACAGGCTTGGAGGGCCGAAGGGCCTGTTCCTGGGCTGTACTTTCCTTTGTTCTTATCCGTTATTCTTTGACGCCTTTAATGTCTAGAAATCTATTTATTTCATTCATAAATACTTTCAGTGACTTGGCCTCTACGCATATCTCTGGTCGAGAATTCCACTGGTTCACCACTCTCTGGGTGAAGAAATTTCTCCTCATGTCAATCCTAAATGGCCTCCCCCATACCCTGGTATTGCGACCCCTGGTCCTGGGGCCTCAATAGGTACAACTCAACGGCACAGAATAATGAAGCTACATGATAGCAGGCTAATGTATCACAGCAAACCTCTGAAGCTCCCGTTTAAACACACGATAATTAACGAGGGTGAGGCCCGCACAGACACACCGCAGCGCTTTGCCCACCTGGTGACATTTAGCGTCGGCCCGGGAGGAAACGAGGGGTTTGAAACGAGCAGACCCCCCCACTTGGACAAAAGAAAATCCCTCACACACTCGGGCGTGCAGTTCCTGCTGCAGCCACTAGATGTTGTGAACGCCCTTCCGATGGGTCGGCTGCGCACACTGGGACTCGCGACAGGTGCAAAAAGTTGGGAATCGCTTGGCACGTTCGGAGGCCTCCCGTCTCACGCACCGTCACGTGACGGCGGGGGTGGGGGGGGGGTTGGTCAGAGGGCACCGTCCGCCAGCGTCCGCCCTCACCCAGTACGGAGGCCCGATGCCACCGCGTGCCCGCAGGGGGATGTCAACTCCCCCCCCCCGAACGCCCTAGATGCTGAATATTTAATCTCTCTCGTGTTGCAGGGGGCGATGCTCAGTGGAGGACGGGGGGGGGATTGGGGGGGGGGGGGGAGAAATCAGATGGGGCATCAACTAAAATGGTGTTTGTTCATTTTCTTCGAGCTCGTCGATTTAACCGTTATCAAATTAGTAGCGATGAGTAAGTTAACGCTGTCTCATATGACATCACAGTGAATGGATACCATGTAGCCGCGATGGGGGTGGGGGTCAGAAGAAGGGACGAGGCACCCAAACATCCACGGACTCGGGGGGGACCCGGACTGCCACAAACTCCCCCACCCGCCGCAAAGGGTTTGCTTGCTCTCCGACAGGCCTTGGGAAGATGGCGCACCTGGAGGGCGGACCGATGGTGGGAGGTCATGTGAGGAGGTCTCCAGGCACACACCCAGCCAGAGTTGGCAACCAGACGTGCCGGACAGCGAGGGGCCAGAGCATTGCCCGGGTCTGAGAGATGACCCACGGGCAGTGCCCCCGCACCCAGCAACGCCCCCTTATTCCACTGGGGAGCTGGCGCGATGCTCAGTGTCGGAGCAGGATGTCTTGAGGTAAACCCGTTTCGGGCAGGCCGGCCTGTTTACTGGAGGGAACCCGACCTTCATTGAATCAATAACTCTTGCCCTTGGGCAGCCGGTTGAGGAGGTGGGGGGGGGGGGAGGGGTGTCATCCGCGTCTGAAAACAGGCGGAAAGAAAAATTGAGAACAAAACATTGGCCACGTTCAGCTGTACAGTGGCTAAAATTCCCGACCTTGCTTTCCCGGAATCCCGGACCTTGTTTTCCGGGTGTGTCAATCGCTGATCGCCAGGAACAGAGGGAAAACCTTCAAAGTTCAGGGAAAACAATGAGTTCGGAGGAGGTTTACCAGATTGACATCTGGATTAGGCGGGTTGTCTTATGAGGAAAGTTTAGATAGGCCAGGCTCGTCTCCAGTGGAGTTCAGAAGGCGACTTGATCGAAACCTTTAAAGTCCTGAGGGGGGGTCTCGGCAGGGTGTTTCGTCTTGTGGGAGAATCTAGAACTGGAGGTCACTGTTTAAAAATAAGGGGGGGGGGGACGGCGATAAGGAGAATTTGTTTTCTCCGAGAGGGTCAGGTTGTTTTTCATGCAGACTCGATGGGCCGAAGGGCCTTTTCTGTGCTGTATTATTCTGTGATTCTGAGTCCCTGGATAGTTGGGCGTGATCCAATGTGCTGGAAATGCAGCTCACCGCCGCGGTGCAGCGTGGCCGATAGAAGCGGAGAGACCTCACTCCCGGGATCTACCCAGCTGGCAACGCCTTGTGGGATTCAATGCCACCTCGCGAGACGTCGCAATGCAAATCATTGTGGGCGGGGATCACTTTTTTGGTAAATCTGCAAACTGGAGCGAGACAGCTAGCCTCAGTGTAATGTGCAGATTCCCAGGTACCTGAGGCGTTGGGATTCATCCCCTTTGCCCGGAGATGTTGGGCGAGTGCCAATCAGCACCGGTCTCCCACAATGGGGACGAGACGGAATGTTACTCGTGGGGCTCTCCTAGGGGATAGGAAGCCCCCCCACCTGCATGCCCTCTGGGCAGGGTTGTGTTCTGCCACTGCTGGTGCCACCTTGGCAGTGCCACCTGAGTGCCAGCCTGGCACTGCCAAACTGCCCAGGTGGCATTGCCAGCCGGCATGGGCCATGGCAGGGTTCCAGGTTGGCACTGCCAAGGTGCGAAGCTGCATTTTTTTGCCTGTGGGATGCCCTGTGTGAGTGGGGGGGGGGCTGCTGGGGACCCTCCCATATAATGTTTGGGCAAGGGAGGGGGTGTCGGGGAATGATCGCTCGGGGACTTCCCCAAAAGGCGGTGGGAGTCTTTGAATAGTCTTAAGGCAGAGCGAGATAGATTCTTGATTAACGAGGGGGTGAAAGGTTATCAGGGGGAGACAGGAATGAGGGGTTGAGGTCACAATCAGATCAGCTACCTCTCGGCCTTTGGGTTAAGATCAAGCCCGAGATCCGGTGTAATTGTTTGCGTCCATTTGCATCCCCTATTTATTGGGACCATGGATTAGATTCAATTTGAGTTTGAATTGTTTTTTTGGGGCAAGCGATGAGATGGATTATGGGCTTGCCCCCGTCCACACTCCGCATTGGCTGTCGAGCAGACATGGACAGCCTGGTTTAGCACAGGGCTAAATCGCTGGCTTTGAAAGCAGACCAAGGCAGGCCAGCAGAACGGTTCAATTCCCGTACCAGCCTCCCCGAGCAGGCGCCGGAATGTGGCGACTAGGGGCTTTTCACAGTAACTTCATTTGAAGCCCACCTGTGACAATAAGCGATTTTCATTTCATTTTCATTCAACCTCGGCCCAAAAGGTACCACAACCGTGTCAAGAACAACAAGGATCCATGTAGAAAACTTGAATATTATTGCACTTTCTGTGGTGGCCATTTTGAAATGTTTTGTCACGCTCTTTCAGATATTTTATGAATGAGTTTTTCTTTTTTTTGCGCGAAATAATCTGCCCCCAAAAAAAACCCTCTTGACCCACGGTCCGACCCCGTCGCTCGTCATCAGGTTGTCCGTAAGCCTCTCCCTGCAACTCTGCCTTCCCCCCCCCCCCCACCCCCCTCTCCCCCACAGTCTGCCTCCCCGGGACCCATAGGTCTCACTCACCAATTGTTCACTTGTAAGATGGTGAGGCCCGTGTCTTGTGCTAGCTGTTTCTTCTGCTCCTCGGATGGGTACGGATGCTGAAAGAGGGACACAAGAGGGTAGAATAAGTCGCGACCTTTGAACTCCTCGGCTTCGAGCCTCGACACGCTGGCACTGGCTTTTCCTCCCGACACAACAGTGACGACATTTCAAAACTGCGTTACGGGCTGCAAAGCATTCTGGGATGTCGTGAGGTAAAAGCAAGAAATGCAAGTTTCTCTCAATCCTCTCTCTCGAGATTTCCATCTCAAACTCTCCTTCTCATTCTCTCTTTCTCTCCCCCACCCCCCCTCCTCCATCTTCTCCGATTCTCTGTCAGTGGTATTTGTGTCTTGATCATTCAATTCAAAGCACGAGGCAGATTTCAGCAATGGAAATAATCACTGTTAACAGCCCGAGGGTAAATTACAATGCAGTCAAATTAAGAGCTGGGCCAGAACTCTCCGGAGATCCGGCGCCTCGATCGTTAAGAGGGCAGGGTGTTTTGCAAAACTTACGGCAAGTTGGGAATAGACGGTGCTGACAAAATTAGTCAGGTCGGGGCGCGGAAAGGCAAGGGTCGTGGCAAAGGATGTTCTGAACGTCGGAGGCAAGCTCCATGACTAAACTAGGCCTCACAGACCAGCAACGATGACAACATCTCTGTCCTCGTCGGAGGCATCGCCACGGTCGCAACGAGAGACGTGCTTTTCTACGGCACATTTCACAACCGCGGAACATTGTAGAAGTCTACAATGTTGGTCGGCGCGGCGGAACAGCGCTCGATTCCACTGCCTCACGGCGCCAGGGACCCAGGTTCGATTCCGGCCTCGGGTGCCTGTCTGTGCGGAGTCTGTACGTTCTCACCGTGTCTGCGTGGATTTCCTCCGGGTGCTCCAGTTTCCTCCCACAGTCCAAAGGTAGACAGGTTAGGAGGATTGGCCATGCTAAATTGTCCCTTAGTGTCCAAAAGATTAGGTGGGGGTACGTGGATAGGGTGGGGGAATGGGCCGAGGTAGGGTGGCCTTTCAGAGGGTCGGTGCAGACTCGATAGGCCGAATGGCCTCATTCTGCACTGTAGGGATTTCTATGGGAGGTTGGAAAGCCAATTCCGGCAGAGCAAGATCCCACGGACGTCAATTTGATAGTGAATAGATCATCTGTTATCTTTTCCTGCTGGTGCTGGTAGAGGGATAGGCATTGGACAGGAGACTGCAGAGAACGCTCCTGCTTGTCCAACTGTGACTAGGATCTTTTATATCCCCCCAAAAAACACAGCAAGTTGTTTATTTTGTATCTTTGTTAGGATGACGGTGTCGCTGGCTGGGTCCAGAATTTGATGCCCATCCCTAATTACCCTTGAACTGAGCGTCTCGCTCGGCCATTTCCGAGGGGTATTTAAGAGTCAGCCCCATTGCTGTGGATCTGGAGTCACATGTAGGCCAGACCGGGTAAGGACGGCAGATTCCCTTCCCTAATGGGGCTCTAGTGAACCAGATGGTTTTTACAGATTGTCACAGTCAGTGAGGCGAGTTTTCAATTCCAGATTTTATGAATTGAATATAAATTCCACCAGCTGCCGTGGTGGGATTTGAACCCGTGTCCCCCAGAGCACCAGCCTGGGGCCTCTGGATTAGTAGTCCAGTAACATTACCGCTACACCACTGCCCTCCCATCGTCAATGGACACTTGACGGGAACCTTATAAAACAAGTTTGACACTGTGTAACATCGGGAGATATTGGGTCAGGTGACCCAAAATGTGGTCAAGGGTCAAGTTTTAATGAGCGTTTTAAAGGGCGAAAGTGAGGTAGGGAAGCAGAGGGGGTTTGAGGCGGGAATTCCAGAGCTCGGAGTCCGGGCAACTGCAGGCACGGCCGCCAATGATCGGGCGATCAAAATCGCGGACGTTCAAGGCAGCAGAATTAACGCGGATATCCCGGAGTGCTGTGGGGCAGGAGGAGTTTACGGAGGTGAGGAGGGGAGGTGCCGTGGAGGGGTTTGGAAACAAGGACGGTGGGTAGCACAGTTGCCTCACAGCTCCAGGGTCCCGGGTTCAATTCCCGGCTCGGGTCACTGTCTGTGCGGAGTCTGCACGTTCTCCCCGTGACTGCGTGGGTTTCCTCCGGGTGCTCCGGTTTCCTCCCACGGTCCAAAGATCTGCAGGTTAGGTGGACCGGCCAGGCTAAATTGCCCCGTAAATGTCCAAAAAAGGTTGGGTGGGGTTACTGGGATAGGGTGGAGGCGTGGACTTGGGTGCTCTTGCCAAGAGCCGGTGCAGGCTCGATGGGCCAAATGGCCTCCT
Source organism: Scyliorhinus canicula (assembly GCF_902713615.1). NCBI lineage: Eukaryota > Metazoa > Chordata > Chondrichthyes > Carcharhiniformes > Scyliorhinidae > Scyliorhinus > Scyliorhinus canicula. Next base: position 10,022,056 of record NC_052172.1, read on the forward strand.
TCTGCACTGTCAATTCTATGACGAGGATCTTAAAATCGGCACCTCGGGGATCGTCCATGCCCGCTGGCGATACCACCCCCCCCCCCCCCCCCCCACCCCGCCGCCCCCCATGGGTTTCCTGGCGGGGTGGGGTGGATTCAACGGGAAATCCCTCGTGCGATTCCGCCATCGGCCAACATGGGTGGGGCGGGGAGGCCAGAGAAACTCGGCAGTTGTTACCGCACCCCTGACAGATCCACTGGCGGTCAAGGCCGCCACTGGATTGTGCGCTCGGGGGGGGAGGGGATTCGCCGGGAGAATCGGCTGGGAGTACGCTAATTTAACAAGGCCCAAGTGGGTCTCCCTTGCCCTCTGGGCGGTCAGCCAGCAATCCCGACTCGGGTGGTCACGCGTTGACTGGCATTTGGTGCCCGATCAGGGGCACACGGCATCGGGAAGCCACCAACCCGCCTGCCCTTGTGCCTGGCCCCTTCACACCCCCCCCCCCCCCCTCACCCACCCTCTCCCCTCACCGTTATCTCGCCCTCAGTCACCCAACCCCAGGAGTCCAGCAGAGATCCCTGAAGAAGGCCCGAGGGCATTGCCGCAACTGACCACTGTGGCGGGATCTCCCAACCTCCATAGAATCCCTACAGCGCAGAAGGAGGCCATTTGGCCCATCGTAGCTGATTAGCCGTAACCAGTGTCTCAACACTGGGAATGTTGGCCTATGAGTGCCTGGCCTGACGACGGATTGGCAGGATTCGAGTACAACATCTCGGTTGGCATTGAGGGTGGTACAGATGCGGGCTGGAGTTTTCCTCCTGTTGCGATTCCGAGTTACCATCGGGAACGCACTCCCGCCCCGAGGGTTTCCCGGCGGCGTAGGGTGGACGCAGTGGGAAATCCCACTGACAAGCAGTCCCACCGGCACGAGGGTCCCACCGGCAGCGAACGCCGAGCCTTTCCAGGGAGGTCTCAATCCCTTACCCAACACTAAAAGAACAATCATCGGGTCATTTACCACCTTGCCGATTGTGGGAGCACATTGTGCGGCAACTGGATGCTGCGTTTCCTGCCCGACAACAGCGATTGGACTTCAAATGTACGCCAACGCCTGCAAAGTGCGACGGGGTGTCCCGTGCGACCACGAGCCAGGTGCTACACAAATGCAAACCCCGCCGTCCAATATTGCTCAGTACCAATTATCACCCATTTGAAGGTGAGGGGGGGTTGAGAGGGTTGGGGGGGGGGGAGGGGAGGGGGGGGAGGGGGAGGGGGAGGGGGGGAGGGGGAGGGGAGGGGGGGGAGGGGGAGGGGAGGGGGAGGGGAGGGGGGAAGGGGAGGGGGAGGGGGTCAGGACGCGTGGGAATTGGCTGGGACCTCAATAATCTTTTTGCCGGATAGGTCGAAGTCTGGAAGTCGCGAAAGATTGAGCCATCTCGCTGCGGACTGAATGTGTCTTTCTTTTCTCAGCTGTTTGAAGTGCGGTGACAACAGATGGCAGATAACATTATGATCCATTTAGAGCTGGCGGAAGACAGAGAGAGAGAGAGAGAGAGAGAGAAAGAAAGCTGCCGGGCCTCTCGCCTTTTACAGGCCATGGCTTTGATGGCTTCTCCTTTTTCTTATCTGACAGGCCCATGATGGATGAGCACTGGGCCCTCCGTGTCTCTCACACTGAGGCCTGTGTCGGGGGCATTCTGACAGCAGGTTGACGGATGGGGCCTGCAGAAAACACAGGCCTCCATCCACACTCCTAGGCCTGGCAGCAGGATAGGCCCCAGGGGGTTGCCGTGGGATACCGGATCGTGCTGCCTCTCCCTCACCACCCCCCGCCCCCCCCACTCTGCCCCCCACTCCCCCGCCGTTTCCAATTGCAAATAACCACATAACAAACGGGCTTGCTGGGCGAGTGACAGCTGTGACCCAACATGAACCCGGGGAGAGGACAAAAGTGTCCTCAGAGGTGGGGCCGTCGAATGATGGATTGCGACCTTTGGACAGGGGAGAGGCCTGTCGGGTCAGAATGTGAAAGGAAATCAAATGTTTTTAAAATATGTTTGATGTACACCGTCGCCCCGCCCACCACTCCCTCCAAACACCCCCCCCCCCCCCCCCACACTTTAAACAGTTCTTTCTGAGACACATTTACCTCAAAAATGGGAGGATACAATTAAGGAGTTCTCTCAGAGAAAATAATTGGGTTTAGGCGTCGAGTCTTTTTAAAAATTCCTTCATTGGGGGGGGTGGGCACCGCTAGCTGGGTCAACATTTATCGCCCAGCCCTAATTGCCCTTCAACTTTCGGAGGGGCATCTAAGAGGGGGGGCTGGCTTTATCAATAGTCATTTGGCAGCGCCGAATTTGAGTATTGTCAAAAATGGGGAGGCCCTATCGAAACTTTTCACCTTGCGCCCACCAGGACAGTTCGCAAGGATGCCAATAGGAAAGGGAACAACAATTTCTACTGCATGGGAAGAGAGTGCTGATTGGAAGGCAGGGGACTCTTGGTCTGTATCTGTAGAGGCGTAGCCATGAAAGGGCCCTCCTTGGCAACACCTCTACCAGAGTCACTAGGAATCTTCTTGATATCTCCGCACTTTTTAACCTAGTCCAACTCTGGGCCGAGACTCCATGGGCGTGAATTTCCCAACCCCTTGGAGGTGGCTCTGGAGGCAGGTGGGAGGAGGGGTGTTGGGGAGGAGGGGGTGGCAAGGCGCGCAAAAGTGTGATAGGCTCACGTCAGGCAGGCTCTCTGTGGCACACTTCTGCCTCTCTACACTTTTCCCAGAGACGGGCAGCCAACAGCAATGGCATACGGGTTACCCCCTCATACTGAAAGAGCATCGCTGCCCTCCCAGTAGCTGCCTCCTCAGCAGCCTCCACACAGTGAAGGGGGGGGGGGGCAGAATTCGGACACCATTGCCGAACGGCCAGAGCGCCGAGAGGTGGCTCCTGGGAAGAGGGTGCCCGATCACAGCTTCCCAACACGGAATTGAGGCTGGCCGAGGGGGACTGCCCAGGAATCGTCAGCCGTATTTGCTCTGGCGAGAAAGACTGGACGGGCCCAGACTCCCCCTCCCCCCGTCATGTACGTCAACCTGTAAAATCCTTCCAAACGCGCCAATGGCTGGTGGTCAGAGCAGGAGACACTCCCGGTCAGCCAGGCCCGATCTTCTAGTCCTGCCACTGTAAACGGGGCCTTGTTTTGTTCGCACTCTCTGCTGCCGGGGAACATGCGGCGGTGGGGGGGGGTGCATTTCTGTCGGTGAGACTGGAAAATCCTACCGGCGGGAATGGCTAGAAATTCCCGCCCACGAGCTCTTTAGTTCCCATTTCCAATTCTCTTGCCGCACCCCATGCCAAGGCAGCCTTTCATCCCTTTCCATCGCTGGTAATTCCCGGAACAGGTCGCTGGGGGTTTATAGCTAGAGGGCGTCCCACTCCACATCAAGGCGTGTCTGACCAGGAGTCTCCCCCGCTCTTACCGCCAGCCATTGGCGCGTTGGGAAGGATTTTTGCAGGTTGGCACGCTCTACCTGTTTGGCCGCGTTCCCAACGCACCTTCCTTGGCCGCCGAGTCCTGGGGTGGGATTCGAACCCGGAGCTTCCGGCTCAGAGGCAGCGATGCTAAAAATCCAAGTTTATGGGATGTGGGCAGCACCGGCTAGAACCAGCATTTATCGGCCAATTGCCCTTTGAGAAGGTGGCGGCGAGCCGCCTTCTTGCCCACTGCACCACAAAGACCAGCTCCTTATTTCCTCTGCCAATAACTTTCAACACGTCGACTAAAATCACCCTCAGCGCTCCTCTGAGAAAGGCGACCCCGGATTCTCTGGTCTCGTCAGGTGGTTAGCATTCGGTACACCATCGCTGCGTACTCTGCGGGTTAAAGAGGGGCATCCAACTGCTCGAAGGAGGTGCGTGGTGCCACGGGTCCTAAACCCGTTGAGAGCAGAGGATTGGCGGAGGTGTTCAGCGGGAAACTGGAGAGTGTTGACATGCAGGAGACTGCAGGTACGGCTCTCAAAGCTGTGGAGTAGGAAGCAGAGGCAGAGATATAGAAGCACGGCCCCGGGAATCGTCGTCGATGGGACGGATAATTTGACGTACCAGCGAAAGATGCCGATGGGTGTCAGCGGTGTGGTCCAGGGGCAGCGGTGGGAAAGGCTGCCCCAGAGAATCAGCACCTCACATTCCGCTCAGCCACAATTAGCCTCAACCTTGCTCGGAGCAGATTCTCAGACAGGAATGTGTTATCGGCACAGCGCCTCGTTAGTGCTCATTTCCATCATTGACCAAAATAACCCCAGGAGCTTTAACACCAAACCTTTACTGTCCAACTTCCATTTGGACAGTTTCCATAAGCGTTTCACATTTGGGCCATTGCACACAGAACAGCAAGATCACGTGTGACTGTGTGAGTGTGCGTGCACTGACTCGAGTGAAGTCTGTTATGTTTCTTAAATGAATGCTAGAAGTTGTTCAGCAGTTGAAGGATGGTTTATTGTGCTCCACAATAAATGACTGTTAGCTTTTACTTACAGAATGGCACTTGTAAAGATACTGCTTTTCTATGCTCTGCAACTAGGCCTGACCACACTTGCAGCCCTGAGCTCAACTTCCGTCCCTGTCCTGCTCCCCTGTCTCTCCAGCCAAAGTGAGCGAGGGCGGGCCTTCGGCGTCACTCTTATATGTCCTCGTGCTGCCCCCTGGTGGTGCTTCCATTTCCCATCAGCCCCTTCTGTGCACACTCAGGCGAGGATCACTACAAAGCCTGCAATCAGCGTAACAAGCACACCCCTGCAGGGCACCCTCATCCTCCCCAGTCACAGGGACTGCAGACTCGACACGCCTCCCACGAGCCAAAGCCATCCAACCCAACATTCATTTCCTGACAAAGTTTTCTGACACCCCCCCCCCCCCCACCCCCTTCAGTGACCCCCCCGAGCTTTCAGCACCCTGGAGGCTGCCTGTGGGCGCTGCCCTCCCACATCCCCCTCAGAGGTGAGGTCATCAGGTTCACAGTTACATGAAGCTGTTGTGAACGGCTCCGGTGCTCCGTCACGCTGGTGCAGGGTGGATATTCCATGGATGGGCAAGCCCCGGAGTGAGTGCTCGCGCGTGACAGGGTAACGTGTTCAGACGAGGTCCACGGGCTCCTGTGGTTGTTACGTGTCACTCCGCCGGTGAAGGGTGTTGAAAATCGGAAATCACGCTCTCGCTGGAGAGATTCGCATTTCCCCCACTCTCTCCAGATTTTACCCCCAATTCACAAACCTGCACACGGCTGGTGTGAGCTCAGAATTACCCCCCAAAGTCTGTGAGAGAGAGAGTGCATGTGTGGGCATGTGAGAGTGAGCGGGTGTGTGTGAGAGTGAGTGTGTGTGTGTGAGAGTGAGTGTGTGTGAGAGTGAGTGTGTGAGAGTGATTGTGTGTGAGAGTGAGTGTGTGTGTGAGAGTGAGTGTATGTGAGAGTGAGTGTGTGCGTGTGTGAGAGTGAGAGTGAGTGTGTGTGAGAGTGAGTGTGTGTGTGAGAGTGAGTGTATGTGAGAGTGAGTGTGTGTGAGAGTGAGTGTGTGTGTGAGAGTGAGTGTATGTGAGAGTGAGTGTGTGCGTGTGTGAGAGTGAGAGTGAGTGTGTGTGAGAGTGAGTGTGTGTATGAGAGTGAGTGCATTTGTGAGAGTGAGTGTGTGTGAGAGTGAGTGTATGAGTGAGTGTGTGCGTGTGTGAGAGTGAGTGTGTGTGAGTGAGTGTGTGTGTGCGAGCATGAGGTTTTGTGCGTGTATGTGCGTGTGTGAATACGTGTGCATGTTTGTATGTGCATGTCTGTCCTCATAGATGTGTGTATCGGTGCAATTGTTCCAGAGATTGTGTTTTTACTGTACATACATGTTTGCATGTGTGTTTCTACATGGCTGCCTTATATGTGCATACTTATACATACGTGTCTGTACATGTGTACCTTTCAGTGCATGTGTGAGTCTTTGTCCATGTGCATATTGCGTACAATGTAATTCTGGAGTGTAAATTGAATAAAGAATGTTGGAAGGCTCGGAGTTCGGGGTTGTTATCGTTTTGTGATGTGGTAATTCAGAATTTTCCAAATCAATGGGTCTGGACCAGGGCTCAATGGGGCAGAAGGCAGCTGGGAGTTCCTCAGTTTAGTGAAGGTTCTGAAAGGCCTTCACATCCTTAAGTTTCAGCCTGACCACGGGGGAATAGATTCAGGTGATTAACTGCTGTCTGATTAGCTCTCTCGGCAATCTAATGCATTTACAGACATTTCAATTAGTTACTCTTTGCTTAGCACCTATTAGAGGCCCTTTGCTTAACTGAGCAGCAAACGGATTTATCCTCATTAATTATTGTGGCTGGACGCCACTCACTTCCAAGCTGAAGCACGGAGCACAGCTGGCTTATGGAAACTAAACCAGGATTTCATCAGGGTTACAGCAAGAAGAGGCCATTCTGCCCCCTCGGGCCTTTTCTGTCATTCAGTGAGAACATGGCTGTATCTAACCTCCAATCACCTGACTGGAATTCAGATCCTTTTTACTGTTATTGTGACCCACTGCTCTCCACAACCCACTCTCTGTTCACCAAAAAGAGCTTTGGCCATTTGGAGAGGGGTCGTGACCCCCATCAAATCCAGGGAGGGAGCATTACCCTGTCAGATCTTGGGCGGGGGGTGGTTATGACCTTGTCAAACCCCGGGGAAGGGTTATGGCCTTGTCAAACCCGGGGGGAAGGGTCATGACCCGGTCAAATTCCTTGGGAGGTCATTACCCTGTCAAATCTTGCAGGGGGGGGGGTGGGAGGGGGATGGTCATGACCTTGTCAACCCCTGGAGAAGGGTCATGACCTTGTCAAACCCGGGGGGAAGGGAGATGACCCTGTCAATTTCCTGGGGAGGAGTCATTACCCTGTCAAATCCTGGGAATAGGTCATGACCCTGTCAAAGGTTGGGGAGGGGTCATGACCCTGTCAAAGGTTGGGGAGGGGTCATGACCCTGTCAAACCCTGTGGAGGGGTCATGACCCTGCCAAACCCTGGGGACGGGTCGTGACCTTGCCAAATTCTGGGGACGGGTTTTGGCCCTGTCAAATACTGGGGAGGGGTCATGACCCTGTCAGACCCTGGGGAGGGGTCATGACCCTTGTCAAACCCTGGGGAGGGGCTTAATGGGTGCTCATAAACAGGATTCTGATTCTACCAAATGTAATCGGGTTCTTGTTTTTCATGGATCAGTGAAAATCAGTAATTTACAAGGAGTACAGGATGGGCTGTTGGTGATTCCCGGGACAGGGAAACCTGTGTTTCAGTTTCCTGCTTCCCGGCCTGATTGGATCTGGGTCGGGAGCAGAAAGAAAACTAAAATAAGGTGAAAAGCCAGACTTTCAAAGAGGATCAATTCCTCACATGTTCTCTGGTACTATGGGATACCTCAGGAACGCTAGAACTTTCCCCAGCATCAGGGGGCGATGCCTCAATTTGAAATGTTTCAGCCAGATACTCAAATCCCTGCAAGGCCTTGTGTAATCTCCCACAGCTCTCCAACCCTCCATAATGGCTACCCACCTCCAGATCTGCCCCCTTCAGCTTTCCCAATTGTAATCGTTCCACCTCTGGTGGCCATGTTTTGGGCCCAGACTCTGGGGGCTGGGCCTGCATTTGTTGCCCATTATGGGTCCTGGAGTGTACTGTGTATATAGTTTACACTTCTCATTGTGGATTCCTCTACGACTACCAAAGCCACCATCTCCTCCAACAGCATTAACACTAGCATGGAGCAGTTGGCCCGCATGGGCCTGTTTATGTGCCGCACGTCCTCCGTCACACTCTGTAACTCGTTGGGATGTTCCGTGGGATCACGGGGCAGGATGGTGGGGGATGGGCGAAGGTGGGGTACGCTGGTGCGGCTGGGGGTAAAGAAGGCAAAGGCTAGGTCGGCTTTCGAAGCGGGAGGGTTCGAGTCCAGGAGCAAGGGTGTCTTGCTGCAGTTAGACAGGACCTTGTTGCGGCCCCACCTGGAGTATTGTGTGCAGTTCTGGTCTCCTTATCCGAGGAAGGGTGTTCTTGCTATGGAGCGCGTGCAGAGAAGGTTTACCAGGCTGATTCCTGGGATGGCGGGACTGACGTATGAGGAGAGATTGAGTCGGTTAGGATTGGAGTTCAGACGCGTGGGGGGGGGTGGAATCTCATAGAAACCTACAAAATTTGAACAGGACTAGACAGGATAGATGCAAGGAGGACGTTCCTGATGACGAAGGAGACCATAGAGGACAAGATGAGGAGAAATATCTTCACCCAGAGAGTGGTCGGCCTGTGGAATTCGTTACCACAGGGAGTAGTTGAGGCCAAAACATGTTTTCAAGAAGGAATTAGGAGCAACTCTTGGGGCAAAAGGGGATTAATGGATGTGGCATTGGGGGGGGGGGGGGGGGGGTGAGAGGGGATCAGGCAATTGAGTTGGATGGTCAGTCATGATGGTAACAAATGGCGGAGCAGGCTCAAAGGGCCGAATGGCCTCCCTCCTGCTCCGATTGCCTATGTTTCCATGCGCGTGAGTGGCACTTGCCCCTGCGCCTTACCGTGAGGTGTTGGAAGAGCCAGGCCCGCATGATGTTGGTGGCGACTTTGGGGAAAATGCCCCTTTTCTTCTGGCGCCTCTTGTCCTTGTCCAGGTCGTCGTCATCGCCGGTGCCAGGCGAGGCCACGCTGTTGTCTAAGGTATCGCCTGAGGAGAGAGAAATCAGGGGATTAGCGATCCCGCAGAGGCTGGGATGTGGCGTCGTTCTCATTTCCCCCATTCGGCGGGATGCTGGGGAGGGACGGGAACATTCTGCTCCGCTTTCTTTGACGGGATCCACTTTACCGCAGCGGCGGGGGGGTAATGTTCTGCTTCAAATCGGAGAGAAAATATTGATCTGACTGATAAACCTGCAATGGGGGGATGGGGGGGGGGGGGGGGGGGAGGAATTCTTTACCCAATTGCAACTGAA
>NC_052172.1:10031541-10054943 GCF_902713615.1 Scyliorhinus canicula
CTGTTTATGTGACGCTAAATCGCGCCTGTTCCCTCGCATACACCCAGTTTTACAAGACACACACGCATACAGTCTCACACAAACACACACTCTCACACAAACACACACTCTCACACAAACACACACACACTCTCTCTCTCACACACACTCTCTCTCACACACACACTCTCACACAAACACACACTCTCACACAAACACACACACTCTCTCTCACACACACTCTCTCTCACACACACACTCTCACACAAACACACACACACTCTCTCTCACACACACACTCTCTCTCTCACACACACTCTCTCACACACACACTCACACAAACACACACACACACTCTCTCTCACAAACACACTCTCTCTCTCACACACACTCTCACACAAACACACTCTCTCTCACAAACACACTCTCTCTCTCACACACACTCTCACACAAACACACACACTCTCACACAAACACACACACTCTCACACAAACACACACTCTCTCTCACACACACTCTCACACACACACTCTCTCTCTCACACACACACTCACACAAACACACACTCTCACACAAACACACACACACACTCTCTCACACACAGTCTCACACAAACACACACACACACACACTCACTCTCACACAAACACACACTCACACAAACTCTCACACAAACCCACACACACTCTCTCACACAAACACACACACACACACACAAACACACTCTCACAGAAACACACACACTCTCACAAACACACTCTCACACACACTCTCACACAAACACCCTGGGCGCGATTCTCCGCTCCCGGGAAAAATCGGGAGGGCCGTCGTGAACTCGGCCGAGTTTCACGACGGCCTCGGAGGCTGCTCCTCGCCCCCTATTCTCCCCTCCTGGCGGGGCTAGGAGCGGCGCTCCGTTACTCTCGGCTGCCGCGAGTAATCACCAGGGGGTCGTGAAATTAGTCGGGGGGCCCTCCCGCGATTCTCCCACCCGGCGTGGGGAGCGGAGAATCGCGCCCACACTCTCTCACACAAACACACACTCTCTCACACACACTCACACAAACACACACTCTCTCACACACACTCACACAAACACACTCTCTAATGCACTCACTCTCACACTCTCACTCACACAAACACATATGCATACATTCACACACACTCAATCACATGCAGACCCCCACACACACACTTTCCTCTCTCCCACACACACTTTCTCTCCCACACACTTTCTCTCTCGCACATATGCACATTTTCTCTCTCTGACGCACACACATCCACTTTCTCTCTTTCTCGCACAAGCTGACACTTTCTCTCTCTTGCACACACACTTTCTTGCACACACACTTTCTCTCACACACACTTTCTCACTCTAGTACACACACACATTTTCTCTTACACACACACACTTTCTCTCTTGCACACACACACGTTCTCTCTTGCACACACATATTCTCTCTCTCTTGCACATGCTTACAATTTCTCTATCTTACACACACTCTCTCTCTCGCACACATCCACTTTTTCTCTCTTGCACACACACACATTCTCTCTTGCACACACACACCTGCACTATCTTGCACACTTCTTCTCCCTCCCACTCACCCACTTTCTCTCTCTTGCACACATGCACAGTCTTTCACACACACACACACTTTCTCGCACACACTTCCTCTCTTGCACGCACACACTTTCTCTCTCTTGCACACACAGATGCACTTTCTCTTTCTCCACCACCCACACTTTCTCTCTTGCACACACCCACACTTTCTCTCTTGCACACTTTCTCTCTTGCACACACCCACACATTATCTTGCACACACACATACACTTTATCTGCCTTGCACATACATTTGCTCTCGCACACACACACGTTCTCTCTCTCTCTCGCACACACATACACTTGCTCTCCCTCTCTGACACACACACTTAGGGCGCGATTCTCCCCAAAGGCGGCGGGTCGTGAAGGCTGCCACGAAAACGGGCGTGTTTGACGGCAGCCTCCGAGCCCCCGCCCGGGACCCGATTCTGCTCCCCGGTCGGGGCTAGCATCGCGGCCCCGTGAACTCCGGCATCGTGGGCTTAACGAATTTTGCTAAAGTTAGCGACGGCTGGCGCGTATGGTGACGTCAGCCGCGCATGCGCGGATTGGACGACTCCAACCCGCGCATGCGCGGATGATGTCATCACGCATATGCGTGAAACCCGCCCATGCACGGGCCGTTATACCCTCAGAAGCCCCGTGGACGGATCCATCGGGGCGGCGGAGTAAGAAAGAGTGCGCGGGGTAAGTACCCGCTGCCCGCGATCGGTGCCCACCGATCGCGGGCCCATGGCACCCTTGGCACGGCCGTGGTGCGGCCGTGCCAATCGGTGCCATGGTTCCCCAGAACGGCACTTTACGGCCGTTTTTACGAACGGTGAGAGCAGGTGTGTTTTTAGTTCGTAAAAACGGCCGTAAAAAATCGGCCCATCGGCCAGGGGAGAATCGCTGCTCGCCGTAAAAGAACGGCGAGCAGCGATTCGTGTCGGGGGGCAGCCGTGGGGGGGGGGGGGGGGGGGAGAGAATAGCGGGAGGGCGTCGGACCAGCGTGGCCGTAAAAATTTGCGCCGCCCGCTATTCTCCGACCCGTCGTGAGTGCGGAGAATCGCGCCCCTACTGTCTCGCACACGCACTTTCTCCCTCGTCACGTTCTCTCACTCTCACAAGCACACAGACTTTCTCTCTCTCTCTCGCACGCACGAATACACATAAAAGGCCCGTGTGCAAGAACCACTTCATTCTAAATCCCTCGCAAAGACACCGGATGATTCATGACCCCATTATTGCGATTGCCAATTCCCAATAGTTTGCCCCGCACTGCGTTAACAAAGCTCCCAGCGTCTCAGAACTTCTCCTTCCTCATTAGCTCTAGCTGCGATTCCCACTCTGCCTGCCCACTGTAAGAGAGATCACTGCTCCCGTGGATTTTAAATTAAAAATGATGCCGATTTTTCCTACTTGTGCCTTTAATTATTCCTCCAATACTTCATTGATTAAGCTGTGATCCCGATGAAGTTCAAAGCGCTGCAGTCCCTGGCAGGTTTAAATCACTGGATGGAATAGAGCAGACTTTCTCCGACTACCGTCCTAATCCAGAAACTGCGTTCCTCTCCAGCATTGACCTCTTGACACGGGATATTTTTCGATGCTAAATTTTTAATGATCTATAGGCTGCAGGGTATAATTTAAATGGAGCGGGGGGGGGGGGGGGGGGGGGGGGGGGGAAAGGAGGAGATGTTAGAACCACATTAAAAACAGAATTGCTAAAAGCTGCCGTTCCAGTTCTCCCTGCACTGGTAGGTTTGCGTTGTTGAAGGGGTTGCTGGGTAAAAGGGCGCTCTGCAATGGCAATGTGGCAGTACAGCTCCGAACCAAAATGCTGCAAGGTCCAACAAAGAACAAAGAAAAGTACAGCACAGGAACAGGCCCTTCGGCCCTCCAAGCCTGCGCCGACCATGCTGCCCGCCTGAACTAAAATCTTCGACACTTCCTGGGTCCGTATCCCTCTATTCCCATCTTATTCGTGTATTTGTCCAGATGCCCCTTAAATGTCACTATCGTCCCTGCTTCCACCACCTCCTCCGGCAGCGAGTTCCAGGCACCCACTACCCTCTGTGTAAAAACCTGCCTCGTACATCTCCTCTAAACCTTGCCCCTCGCACCTTAAACCTATGCCCCCTAGTAATTGACCCCTCTACCCTGGCAAAAAGCTTCTGACTATCCACTCTGTCTATGCTCCTCATAATTTTGTAGACCTCTATCAGGTCGCCCCCTCAACCTCCGTCGTTCCAGTGAGAACAAACCGAGTTTAGTCAACCTCTCCTCATAGCTAATGCCCTCCATACCAGGCAACATCCTGGTAAATCTCTTCTGCACCCTCTCTAAAGCCTCCACAGCCTTCTGGTAGTGTGGTGACCAGAATTGAACACTATACTCCAAGTGTGGCCTAACTAAGGTTCTATACAGCTGCAAAATGACTTGCCAATTTTTATACTCAATGCCCCGGCCAATGAAGGCAAGCATGCCGTATGCCTTCTTGACTACTTTCTCCACCTGTGTTGCCCCTTTCAGTGACCTGTGGACCTGTACACCTAGATCTCTCTGACTGTCAATATTCTTGAGGGTTCTACCACGGGCCAGGCCGTCATAGAGCTCAACTGGAATCAACTGGAGAGGAGCAGCAAAACTTCGAGGGGGGGGGGGGCGGAAGGAGAGGAGCGAAGAAGTGGAGAGGCAGAAGAGAGGAAGGGAATGGGGGAGAGAGAGAGGGGGAGAAAGAGATGGGGGAGTGGGGAAGGGAATGGGGGAGAGAGAGAGGGGGAGAAAGAGATGGGGGGGTGGGAGAGGGAGAGAGGGCAGATGGAGAAGGGAGAATGGGGGAGAGGGAGAAAGCGAGAGGGGGGAAGGGAGGGGGGGAGGTTGGTCGAGGGGAGTTAGGGGGTGAGGGAGGGAAGAATGGAGAGGAAGAGAGAGGAGAGAGGGAGAGATGACAGGGAGGGGAGATAGAGCAGGAGGGGTAGGGGGCGAGGTGGGAGAGAGAGGGCGGGGGGGAAGAAAGGGGGAGGGGATGATAGAGACACAATAGGGGGAGGGGAAGGAGGGTCCCTGACCCTCTGGTTATTGGAAGCAGTTTCTCACTATCAAAGCCCATCATATTTCTGATCACCTCAAATAAGTCTCCCCTGAAGTGGGCCCACTCCGGGAACAATCCAAGCTTCCCAAAGTCTCTTTGCAGTTAGGGCTGTCAACAAAAGGTCCTGAAGTCAGGCAAGTTGCCATGGAAACACTAATTCTTCCCCCCCCCCAACTGCAGGACGATTGTCACCAGAGCCGGTCAGCTCAGATTGGCCGCTGCCTGACCTCTAAACACCGTATAAATGTACGGTATATAAAGCGGGACAGATAGGCACCGATAAGGCAGATCCAGATGGGATCGACAGTGTGAGGTAGACAATTATTGTTTCTTTCAACTACTTGGTGAGGACTCCTTTGTGGTCTTATAAAACTACCACTCTTCCCCCCCCCCCACCCACTCGCTCTGTCTCCCACTCCCTCAGCTCCTCTCATAGAATTATAGAATCCCTACAGTGCAGAAGGAGGCCATTTGGCCCATCGAGTCAGCACCCACCCTCCCAAAGAACACTCCGCCCCAGCCCACTCCTCCGCCCTATCTCAGTAACCCATTAACCTAATCTAGACATCTTTAGATACGAAAAAGGCAATTTATCCTGGACAATCCACCTAACCGGCACATATTTGGACTGTGGGAGGAAACCGGAGCACCCGGAGGAAACCCACGCAGACACGGGGTGAAAGTGCAAACTCCGCACAGGCCAGAATCGAACCTGGTCTCTGGCGGCGCGAGGCAGCAGTGTTAACCACTGTGCCACCATGCTGCCAGCCCCCTCTCCACCCTCCCCCTGTCTCCCACTTCCCCCTCCCCACAGCTCCCTCCCCCCTCTTTCCCACTCATCCCTCCCCCTTTCTTGCACTACCCCCTCTCCCTCTTTCCCACACCTCTCCCAATATCTCCCCTCCTCCTCTCTCCCACCCCCTCCCCCCTTTCCCACTACCCCTTCCCCTTTCTCCCACCCCCTCCCCACACCCCTCCCTCTCGTCCCCAGTCCCCCTCCCCCTCTCTCCCACACACACCCTCACTATATCCCCTCCCCTTCTTTCCCACTACCCCTCTCCCACTCCCCCGCCTCCTCTCCTTCTGCCCGAGGACCACAAAGACCGGAGAGTTTTCACCTCCTCCTCAACCACCTTTTCAGGAAGAGGGTTCCATAGCCTCACAATCTTCAGAGATTTTCCTCATCTCTGACTTCAATGGACGACCCCTTATATTTAAGCTGTGACCCCCCCCCCCCCTCGTTCTCGATTCTCCAACAAGAGGAAACATCCTCTCCCCATCCACCCTCTCAACATTTTGTGTGTTTCAATCAAGTCGTCTCTTACTCCTATGGGTTCATTTATTACGGCGAGGCAGGTGTGAACACAGGTCTAAAGCTCAAGGGCATCAGAGCTGTGCGCGTGCGCTCCGCGCAGAGCAGAATTAGAACTAAGACTGGATCTCATGACACACTTCCCTCCGAGTGATGCTGAGCTGAACTCCCTCAAAAGGCCGATTCCAGCAGCCTAGACGTGACTCCAGGCCCACGGCAATGCGCCTGACACCCCAAAATGGCCGGGCATGCCACTCAGTTCAAGGGCGTTTAGGGGTGGGCAACAAATGCTGGGGCCTTGCCAGCGACGCCAACATCCGGTGGAGGAACCTTCTATGCACTGCACAGCAAGTTGGCACCTCATTTGGAAAGGTCACAGGTCAGACAGGGCAGCACGAAGTGTGCTCAACACGGAGGGGACTTTTCAGAAGAGGGTTTGATTGGGTGTTCAAGGAGGTTGGATCGTCGGACCATCTCATCCTTTCCTGTCTTTTCTCAGGTCTCCCTACCAAACCCGGCTGGGAATGCTTCGGGCAGAATTTCCCTTCCCACCGCCCCCCCCCCCCCCCCCCCCAATCGTTATCTTCCAATGGCGGGGCCGGCTCGCCATCACCTTCAATGGGACTGGACGATCCCGCAGGCGGTCTGGCCCTTAACCTCTGACCTTGCAACCGGAGCCGATCAACGAAACGAACCGCACCCCGGTCACACCCCGACTCTGCATCCAGTCACACGGCGGAACTTGCCATTTTCCCCACAGAGGACAATCTGGTGCCCGACAAGGTTCCACGTTTCGAAATCTTTCAGCATTCCAGTCACTCCCACTTCACCGCGATCACCGGGATTACTATGTCACTGTTTTGGAGAAGCCGGTTCCTGCTTGTTTCAAACCAGGGCTCATAACTATAAAACTGTCACTGACGCAACCAAGGCGGAACTCAGGAGGCATTTCTTTCATGGAGAATGGGTTAGAATGTAGAACTCGCTACCGCACCGGGCAGCTGAGGCAAGGAGCTTAGGTTTAGCTAAGGGAAGCTGGGTAAAGTACCGGGATGAACACCGGCAGGGGCTGTCTGGGAAGAATGGCCTCTTTCTGTGCAATACATTCAATTTAATTGCAGGACATGCGAAGATAGAACATAGAACATAGAACAGTACAGCACAGAACAGGCCCTTCGGCCCTCGATGTTGTGCCGAGCAATGATCACCCTACTTAACCCACGTAACCCGTATACCCGTAACCCAACAATCCCCCCATTAACCTTACACTACGGGCAATTTAGCATGGCCAATCCACCTAACCCGCACATCTTTGGACTGTGGGAGGAACCCGGAGGAAACCCACGCACACACGGGGAGGACGTGCAGACTCCACACAGACAGTGACCCAGCCGGGAATCGAACCTGGGACCCTGGAGCTGTGAAGCATTGATGCTAACCACCATGCTACCGTGAGGCCCCTAAAGATCATCGGAAAGACCGGTCAGAAAGCCCAGTCCTGCTGTAGTTACCCAAGGCAAGCGTTGCAGTGCCTGCAAACCCGTCTCCTGACTCACTGTTGGCTATTCAGCTGAGTGGGCATCACTGACTAGCCTAATGGCGAAACCTAGGGACAGTCGGTGAGGAGGAGTCGGGAACCTTCCTTTGGAAAGGCCCTCTGAGGCCTAGTACAGAACGCAGCCCTGCCTGAAATGAACCAACGGTGGGTCAATGCCATGCAGGCTGGGAGCTTCATTACAAAGGGTATTTAAGATGCGACAGGAAACATCGGACCTGATCAAATGCATCGAAGACTGAATGGCCACCGGGCCAGAGGTCTGGAAAGACTGAGCGACTGTCTAATATTTGGCCATGTTTAATGTAAGATGAAACAAAGCACGGGGAGTGCTGTACGAAGAGCGAGTTACCTTGATCGCTGCAGTTATCTCCACTGTGTGACGCAAGACCTCCGCTAGAGGGTCCGGGCGTGCCCGAATGCGTGGACCCCGTGTCATCGTGCTCTCGATTCCAGTGATTCTGTGGAGATACAAGAAAACCGCTTATTCAATCCACGAGCGGGAAGAGGAGGTGGAGTCAGTCAGAATTGGAGGTGGGCCCATTGTTAAAAACAGTAAAGGGGACAGGGCTAGACAACAAAAGGGGCGGGCCAGTCTGCCCCACCTCCCCCCACATTCCACGCAAAAGACATTATTGTTTTATTCAAAGACGTTCTCTCCAATGCCTTGGCCAACAGTCATCCCTCAACCCACCATCACTAAAACATTCGGTCATTATCTGTCTGTGGGAGCTTGCCGTGGACAAATTGGCTGCCACGCTTCCCATGTTGCAATAGCCCGTTAGGACGGTAACCTTCTTCTGTTTGATGGACTCTTGCAGACTGATTGAGAGGAAACCCCGCGCGTTTCAGATTTTGCACGAAATTTAGCGGGCACTCTTAGTAGAACCCCACCCACACCAAGAGGGGCAGGAATGTGCACAAAGTACCTCCATCAAGGTCAAAGTTCATCTAGCAAATTGAGCATAAGCACAAGAGATTCATGGGTGACCCAAGTTCCCTCCGGACAAGAGAAGGTGTCTCACTGAAGCAATCATTAAAATGAACTCTCATGCATCACTTGCACGGGTTCAGGCATCACAGAGGATGTAAAAAGGCCATTCAACCCATCAAAGCCCATTTTTCTACTGTTCTAGTTATCTACGGGCGGCATGGTAGTGATGTGTTATGTCTGCTGGGATAACACTGGCTGCAACTGGATGCAGCTTTAACCAAAAGATACTCCAGACCTTGAAGTTAGTTCAATCTGATTTATTGAACCAGTAGCACAGTTAGCACAGTTCTCTTTGAGTTCGACTCTCTGCTAACTTAAGTGTGGTTACTCCGTCTGACTGAACCAGACTAGCTCTTAGCCACGTGCTGGAGGTGTGATACTGTACATACACCCTGACTCACTCTGTAGATGTTCATCAGTGGAAAGAGGCGGAGCGTGAGCGCCGCGTGCCTTTTATAGTGAGATACCACCCCTGAGTGTCCTGCCTGCTCATTGGTCATGTCCTGTTCTCTGTGTTCATTAGCTGCCTGTCTGTGCCGCATATCATGACAGGTAGCACAGTGGTTAGCACTGTTGTTTCACAGCCCCAGGGACCCAGGTTCAATTCCCGGCTTGGGTCACTGTCTGTGTGGTGTCTGCATGTTCTCCCCCGTGTCTGTGAGGAAACCCACGCATGATCAGTACCCTGGGGTTACCAAGGACCCAAAACTGGACTGTGCCAGCCATATAAATGCTGTGGCTACAAGAGCAGATCAGAGGCTGGGAATCCTGTGGTGAGTAACTCACCTTCTGAGCCCCCCCCCCAAAGCCTGTTCACCATCTACAAGGCACAAGTCAGGAGTGTGATGGAATACTCTCCACTTGCCTGGATGAATGCAGCTCCAACAACACTCAAGAAGCTCAACACCATCCAGGACAAAGCAGTCCCGCTTGATCGGCAACACATCCACCACCTTCAACATTCGTACCCTCTATCACCGACGCACGGTGTACCATCTACAAGATGCACGGCAGCAACCCACAAGGCTCCTGAGGCAGCACCTTCCAAACCCACGACCTCTACCATCTAGGTGGACAAGGGCAACGGATACCTGGGAACCCCAGCACCTGGAGGTTCCCCTCCAAGTCACTCACCATCCCGACTGGGAAATATATCGGCCGTTCCTTCACTGTCGTTGGAGCAAAATCCTGGAACGCCCTCCCTATCAGCACTGTGGTTGTACCTACACCGCACGGTCTTCAGCGGCTCAAGAAGGTGGCTCACCCACCACCTTCTCAAGGGGCAATTAGGGATGGGTAAAAAATGCTGGGCCCAGCCAGCGGCGCCCAAATCCCAGGAACAAAAGAAAAGTTACATAGAACATAGAACATAGAACAGTACAGCACAGAACAGGCCCTTCGGCCCTCGATGTTGTGCCAAGCAATGATCACCCTACTCAAACCCACGTATCCACCCTATACCCGTAACCCAACAACCCCCCCCCCCCTAACCTTACTTATTAGGACACTACGGGCAATTTAGCATGGCCAATCCACCTAACCCGCACATCTTTGGACTGTGGGAGGAAACCGGAGCACCCGGAGGAAACCCACGCACACACGGGGAGGACGTGCAGACTCCGCACAGACAGTGACCCAGCCGGGAACCGAACCTGGTACCCTGGAGCTGTGAAGCATTTATGCTAACCACCATGCTACCGTGCTGCCCCGAGGCAGACTATTCCAAATGTTTATCCCCCTGTGCAGACACACGTCATTTTATTTCCCTGGCTCATTCCCCCCTGGCGAATCTACAACATTTAATGGTTTGAATAATATAGTGAACAGGGAACAGATGGCATCAGCGTTCATTATATTTACTGTCCCAGAGATTCTCTATGAGTTTCTACACTGGAGCACGCGGTGATGAGGGAGCCATGTCAAAATGAGGCCCTTTACAAGGGACCTGGGCCAATGTGAACAAGTTGACAGAGTAACCAATCAAACTGCAGGACTGCAGATAATGAACAGCACATTGTCAGAACCAGGAATATCAGTTGAAATGTTCACTCCAGTGCCAAATCGGCAATATAAAGTGAAATAAAAGAGAAGGATTGTATTAAAATAAAGATAAAAGCTGAAGGAATGTGACTCCACAATTGGAAAGGTTACTTTTTCAATGCCTGTGGTAGTATGACTAGAGGTATTACGGCAACTAGCAATGCCGAGACACCATTGGTGGAGAAGGCTCGCTGCTCATTGGCCCGATGGTAGGTAACACTAGTCACCCATTGGTTAGAGTTGAAAGGTAGCTCCGCCCAGTGAGGCGGGGTATAAGAGCCCGTGTATCCCCCACAGCTTCCTTTCTGCACCTGAGCTGCTGGGGAAACATCTTGTCTATTAAAGCCTTCAGTTCGGACTACAACCTCGCTTCTGTGGTGAATTGATAGTGCATCAATGCCGCAGATGTTGTTTGGCGGTAATTTAGGTTGAACACACTGACTGGCCTTTTAAAAGGATGAAAGGCTTCAGATGGGGTGCACAGCCAAACAGGTCCCATCCCAGGAAAGACCCCTGACCTCAGCCCCACCCCTCCTGCCCAGCACATGACCCCCAGACAGCTACCTACCTCCCATGAGAGACAGCTCTCGACATTCTGAAGGCAATTATTGGGAGGGTACTTGCAATTCTTCCTCGCAAACCCTTCCCGAGCCCCCCATATTTCTGGCCCAAAACGATTGATCTGTGACCTTGTACAATGAGCCAATGCAACACCTTTTCTTTGTCTACCTTGTCCAAACCTGTCGTTCACCTCGATCAAATCTCCCCTCCATCTCCAATCACTCGCAAGGCTACAACCTCAGCTCCTCCAACCCTAACCGGGTAACTAAATATCCCTCCTCCAGGAAACTGTTCAAACACTTCACTTTCCCCGAACCTCCAATGTTACCAACCGGCTCCCCCACACGATTGCAACATCAACTTGCATCGATATAGCACCTGCCTCCAAGACGCTTCACAGGAAGTTTGCAAGACTAAATAAGGCACCGAGCCTATTAAGGAAGGAGATGTTTGGTCAGATGACCAAAGGTTTCGGTAGCTTTGCAAGAATTGTCTTCAAAGCGTGGCGGAGTGGCGCAGGGAGGGAGCTTGGGGACAGAAGACGAGAGGGCCAAGATGCGCGTGATTAAAATCGGGGTGTTCCAGGGGGTAGAATTCGAGAGGTGCAGGGATCTTGGAGGTTTTGTGGGGCTGGAGGAGATTACCGAGGTGGACAGGGGCAAGACTGCATGGACGAATTTGAAAGCAAGGGTGGCGATTTTAAAATCAAGACTCTTGCGTTAGACCGGGAACCACGGTCAGTGAGCGAGCACAGCAGTGATGATGTGTGATCAGGAGTAGGCGTGCATTACAACCTGGACAGCAGAGCTTGGATAACCTCAGTTTTACAGAGGGGAGAATGTGGGGGAACATCAGGACGAGTCAAGCCTGGAGATAAGGGCACGGTTGAGGGTCTCTGCAGTGGAATAGCCCGGGCGGGAAACGGGCGCCCATACGGAGATGGAGTTAGACGGCCTCGGTCACAGCAGAGGTCAAATCCCGGGTCAAATATGGCACTGAGGTCGTGAACAACCTCAAACCGTTGCCAGGCACAGGGATGGAGCTGGTGGCCGGGGACAAAATGGCTTCAGTCTTCCCAATTGTGGGAAATTTCTGCTACTCCAGGATTGGATGTCAGGTATAAGCAGTCGGACAATTTAGAGACAATTTAGCGAAGGTGTAATGATGCCCTTTCACTGGAACACACAAAAGGATTTATAGAACATAGAACATAGAACAGTACAGCACAGAACAGGCCCTTCGGCCCTCGCTGTTGTGCCGAGCAATGATCACCCTACTCAAACCCACGTATCCACCCTATACCCGTAACCCAACAACCCCCCCCCCCCCCCCAACCTTACTTTTTAGGACACTACGGGCAATTTAGCATGGCCAATCCACCTAACCCGCACATCTTTGGACTGTGGGAGGAAACCGGAGCACCCGGAGGAAACCCACGCACACACGGGGAGGACGTGCAGACTCCGCACAGACAGTGACCCAAGCCGGAATCGAACCTGGGACCCTGGAGCTGTGAAGCGATTGTGCCAACCACTATGCTTCCGCGCTGCAATTTAGAGACAATTTAGCAAAGGTGTAATGATGCCTTTCACTGGAACACACAAAAGGATTTATGAGTAAAGATGGCGGCGCGGCCGGGCAGGGTGGCCGGCGGCCATTTTGCGAAAGAGGCCCCTCCCCCACAAAGACAGCAGCCATTTCACAGAAGAAGAGCCGGCACGGGCCTAGAGGGAAGGACAATCGCAGAATGGCTTAATGACGGCCGGCACGGTGACGGATTGAAAATAATTAAAGAAATACAGGAACAATCAGATTACAGCGATGGAAGTCCCAAATCACAAAGGGAAGCAAACGACGATTCTCAGCAATTGGATGGGTATAACTTGATCTTATGTTAATTCCAGAAAAGAGTAATTGGTGGATTCGGAGGAGCCCAAAGCTTATACATCGCTGAAAAGAGCTTAATAATTGTTGGGTATTTTTCCCTTTGTGACTAATCCTATTAAACATTGATATGTTTCATACACAAATTGATATCGTGCAGGCAGCCCGAGGGCAGTAATGAGCGTCCAGTTTATTGAGTCTGATGAGGGATTATGTGGGGGGCTTGGAGTTCTCTCTCAGCACTGGCAGACCCATCCATTTCACATTAGGTCAATGCCTCCGCACTGTGGCCTCGGTGAGTGGGTGGAAACTCGGCTCTCTGCGCGACCCCCCTCGTTAACCCGGATGCAATGCCTCCGAGCGCAGTTAATTAACGCTTCTCCCGGCTTGACACTGTGGTGATATGAATGGGAGCACTGCCATTGGTGCAGAGCATTGGTTTCCCATCGGCTCTGGCTGGTCATGTGCCTCTCGTCTGATTGGCTGGGACTAGTCATGTGACTGCTCACCAATTGGTCGAGAGGCAAGTAGGCCCCGCCTCCGAGGTGGGGTATAAGTACCCAGGTTTCCCGGCGGTCGGCCTTTCTCTGTAGTCGACCACCGGGCTAACAACTAGCTGATTAAAGCCACCGTTTGGATCTTCATCGTGTCTCGCGTCCAATTGATGGTTCATCAGACACTAGGCCCGATAAAAGCCTGAGTGAGAAAGGGGTTGCTGAATGAAAATTGTGCTGTCCGTGGAAGTCAGCGATGGGTTGGGTCCCACAAGGAGCAGGAGTCGAACGTACTCTCTGTGAACTCAGGCCGGCTGGGGAGGATGGGAGTTCTCCAATGGGGTATCAGCTTCCAGTTGCCTCTCATGAGGCTTTGGGGGCGGAGTTAATAGTTGGCACATTTTGTGAGCATGTTCAGAAGGCCGAGTCTTGGATTTGTGTGCCCAGGGAGGACCGGACGGAGAGGCTGAGGGGGAGGGGTGAACCGGGGCTCACTGGGTCAGCACGTCCACCTTCCGGAGCCAGAGGGCTGTGGGTTCAAGTCCCGCTCAAGGGACGGGAGCTGGATGATGAAGTCGGGATCGTGCGTGATGGAGGGTGTTGGCCTTCCCAAGGAACTACTGCCATTGCCCTTCCAGCTGACGGAGGCTGCAGGTTCTGGGAGGTGACGATTCTCCGGGAGAGGTGGCAGCTGAGTTGGGTAGGACGCCGAGGGGGCTCGGAGGGTTTGAGCTCAATGAAAAAAAAAATGAGTGATGTCCGAGGGTGGAGGTTGGCATGGATTGGAGGAGAAAGCCCCTCGGAAGGAATCGTTGGAGGCCTCGGCCTGCTGGAGGGGGCTTTCCTTCCTCTATGTACTCTAGAATCCCTACAGTGCAGAAAACAAGGAGGCCATTCAGCCCTTCGGGTCTGTACCAACCCTCCGAAGAACACCCCATCCAGGCCCAATCGCCCACCTTATCCCAGTAACCCCACCTAACCTTTAGACACTAAGGGTCAATTTATCATGGCCAATCCACCTAACCTACACATCTTTGGACTGTGGGAGGAAACCGGAGCACCCGGAGGAAACCCACGCTGACTCGGGGAGAACGTGCAGACTCCGCACAGACAGACACCCGAGGCTGGAATTAACCTGGGACCCTGGCGCCATGAGGCAGCAGAGCTAACCGCTGTGCCACCGTGCCGCCCCTGCCTCCGAAGGACCCTGCTGGGCAACCAATAGGAGGCTGTCCCCATGTGATTGGCGGCCATCGAAGGTGGCGCCGGGGAAGATGGCGTCTTCTGCCGACGAAAAGTAAGTGGGCCCAGGTTATGTTGCCCAATAGTTCGTAATCACCATTAACTATGCAAATCCTCACTTCCATTGTGCCTCCTTCCTACATTGGGAACTCCCCTGATGGTGCGATAGCGTTGCGAAGTCGTCTGACACACCTCTGCCCTGTTAGACCCCCCCCCCCCCCCCCCCTCCCCTCCACCCCTCCCTCCACCCCACCCCTCCCAACCCAACCCCCGGCCTTGCTCCTACCAACAGCGACTCCGTAAAAATCCAACCCTTTCCGGGCGCAGCGGGCGTCAAGGGGCGGGAGTGGGTCGGGGGGCATGCCAGGTATCCTCCCAGCCCGCGTAACGATCGACGCGGATCGCAGGGCATCCTCAGATGTCACGGTGCATCAAGCTGGAGTCACGGTGACGGCTGTACTATCAGGAGAACATTTTATATGATATGTCTATTAGAGAGAAAGGCCAGAGGCAGTGTGGTGTATCAGAGGGGGTTACAGTGAGAATGCTGTTGAAGTGAGGGAAGTTTATACGGCCTGTCTGTTAGGCGGCAGAGCCAGAAGCACTAAGTGATAGATCAGACACAGAGCTACATCAGAGTGTGCTGTACTGAGGGCCCGATGCATCCGGATGAAGCTAGCACAGTCTAAAGCAGCCAATACTAAAGCTCTGATGGTAAAAGGCTGCATCTCACACTGACAACGACAGTGTGCCTCTTCTCTTGTGTGACAGCTCAGGAATAATGTGGTTCGCTCTGCAATGTGTCCAAGTGAGCGATGCCGGTCCCCACCAGGGCCTGGCAGTAAATAACTAGGCCGCAGCATAGCACCGGCCCAGAGTGGGGCGGACAACACAGCCAAATCACCACCTCTCAGGCAGCCGAGCAACTTGGCACGGCCGAGGAGATTTATTAGGCCAACGGGCAGTTTTCAATTGCAAAATTCAGTCTCCTGCCTCGTAGAGCCATAGAATTTACAGTGCAGAAGGAGACCATTTGGCCCATTGAGTCTGCACCGGCCCTTGGAAAGAGCACCCTGCTTAAGCCCACAACTACACCCAACCCCGTAACCCAGTAACTGTGACACTGTCATAAATGTAAGAGCTGCAAGGGTTAATGAAATGTCCAGATCGGCCACTAGAGGCAGCTCGAGTTACAAGTATATAAGACAATTGATGTTAAGCCTTGTGAGGAGGGAAGTGAAGGAGATAGCTAGAGTACAGACTGAAGGAAAGATAGTGCGAGTGAGAGCAGATCATAGTTTCTAATAGTGTGCAGATTAGTAGTAGATGAGTGTAGGTTGTATGCTAATTATCAACTGTGTATCATATAGGAGTAAGTGTCGAATTAAGTCGTGGTAATAAATTTGCCGCTTTGTTCAAGTTAAAGCTGTTTTGTGATCTTTGTGAACACTACGTCGACCATCCTGAATTTAGCAACACAAAGGGCACCACAGCAACCTCTCCTAACCTTTTGGACACTAGACGGCCATTTAGCGTGGCCAATCCACCTAACCTGCCGATCTTTGGCCTCACTGCCATTGATCCCAGAAGGGTCCAGTCAGAATTCGGTGCCTCCCCTCCAATGGATTCCACCAACGACAGCCCATTCCAGTGTGTGACCGGCACGGGAACTACGCGGTGGGAGCCATCGCTATCCCCGTGAGTCTCGCCGATTCCAGCTCCCCGCTCAGGTTATGGGGAACCTCGCTCGATCACTGTTAATGTTCAGCGGGAAGTAGGCCGAGAACGGAACCGACAGCACAGACCTGGCTGAGATAGGACGGATATTTTTTGCAATAAAGCAAAACTGCGATCACACCAACCCATTCCGTGCTCGCTGGTGGTCCACAACATCCAGATCGACGACCCCGTCGTAACCCAGACGCAATTCCAATGGAGCAGGCCGTCTCCTTCTCCCACAGAGGTCCAGTCGGTCACACCCTTTGTGGTGAACTCGGATGGGGCAAGCCAAGTTTGTGTTCACGCCACATTGTGAGGGCCTCCTGACCCGTGAATAAAACGTTCCCTGGGGATTTGTCCATTGACATCCGATGAGATCACCAAAATCAGGCAAAGCGTTGCCAAACTTCACTTTGTGTCCACAACAGCTCCTGGAAGCTGTGCGAAATGTTTGTGGCGTTTGGATTTGAGAAGCTGACTAAATGATTGACTTGGCTGAAATACAAGGGGATTGCGACTCTGCCCTGTCTGTTCAGCTCTGAGAGAAGCTCAAGTGTAACAACACTTTCGCAGACTTGCTGTGGGATTCTCAAACTCAACAGTATAATTATTCTGATTGAGCAGATTCTTGTACAAAGTCAGATCCCACTTTGCAAAGCAATGTGATGATGAACGAAACACCCGTTATTCGATCAATGAGAGATGAGTATTAGACAGGGCACGACACCCCTGTTAGTCATTTAGCAGTGGGGTACGATCAGTCACATTGCCACACAGCGATTGTTGTCCCATTCGGTCCACAAGCTGGTACCACCAAACACGACAGCAGTCCCTCAATGCTACACTCCCAGATTACACTGGGACATTGTACTCAGGATTCAGGAGTGGGACATGGACCCACACAATCCGAGCTTACATGAAAGTGGAAAACGCATAGAGCCAGAGTCAAGAACTATATTCAATCATTGTGCAGACTCAAAATATATCATACCGCCTCCCATTCACTCCCATTGTGCTGAATATAAATATATCACACCGTTTCCCATTCACTCCCATTGTACACAATGTAAATATATCACACCGATTCCCATTCAGTCCGATTGTACACAATAAATATATCGCACCGTTTCCCATTCACTCCCATTGTACACAATCCAAATATATCATACCGCTTCCCATTCACTCCCATTGTGCTAAATATAAATATATCACACCGCTCCCATTGACTCCGATTTTGCTGAATATAAATATATCACACCGCTTCCCTTTCACTCTCATTGTGCTGAATCTAAATATATCACACCGCTTCCCATTCACTCCCATAGTACACAATCTAAATATATCACACCGCTTCCCATTCACTCCCATTGTACACAATCTAAATATATCCCACCGCTTCCCATTCACTCCCATTTTACACAATCTAAATATATCACAATGATTTCCATTCACTCCCATTTACACAATCTGAATATATAACACTGCTTCCCATTCACTCCCATTGTACACAATCTAAATATATCGCACCACTTCCCATTCACTCCCATACATCACAGTCTCAAGAAATAAAAACCGCATCAATTGGCTATCATTGTCACAATCTAAATATATCCCCCCGCTTCCCATTCACTCCTATTATACTGAATCAAAATATATCGCTCCACTTCCTATTCACCCCCATTGTAAACAATCTAAATATAACACACCGCTTCCCATTCACTGCCATTGAGCACAATCTAAATATATCACACCAATTCCCATTCACTCCCATTGTCACAATCTAAAAATTTCCCACCGCTTCCCATTCACTCCCATTCTTCACAATGTCAAGATATCACACCGCATCAATTCGCTATCATTGTCACAATCTAAATATATCGCCCCACTTCCTATTCACCCCCATTGTACACAATCTAAATATATCACACAGCTTCCCATTCACTCCCATTGTACAAAATCTAAATATATCACATCGCTTCCCATTCACTCCCATTGTACACAATCTAAATATATCACCCCGCTTCCAATTCACTCCCATTGTACAAAATCAAAATATATCACCCCGCTTCAGATTCACTCTCATTGTACACAATCTAAATATATCACACCGCTTCCCATTAACTCCCATTGAACACAATCTAAATATATCACACCACTTCCCATTCATTCCCAATGTACACAATCTAAATATATCACACCGCTTCCCATTCACTCTCATTATACACAATCTAAATATATCACACCGCTTCCCATTCACTCACATTGTACACAATCTAAATATTTCCCACCGCTTCCCATTCACTCCCATTGTACACAATCTAAATATATCACACTGCTTCACATTCACTCCCATTGTATACAATCTAAATATATCACACCGCTTCCCATTCACTCCCATTATACAGAATCTAAATATATCACACCGCTTCCCATTCACTCCCATTGTATACAATCTAAATATATCACACCGCTTCCCATTCATTCCCATTGTGCTGAATATACATATATCACACCGCTTCACATTCACTACCATTGTACAGAATCTAAATATATCACACCGCTTCCCATTCACTCCCTTTAAAAATCTAAATATTTCCCACCGCTGCCCATTCACTCACATTGTACACAATATAAAAATATAACAACGCTTCCCATTCAATCCCATTATACTGAACCTAAGTATATCACAGCGTTTCCCATCCACTCCCATTCTACACAATCTAAATATATCCCACCGCTTCCCATTCACTCCCATTCTTCACAATCTCAAGATATCACACCGCATCAATTCGCTATCATTGTCACAATCGAAATATATCGCCCCACTTCCCAGTCACTCCCATTGTACACAATCTAAATATATCACCCTGCTTCCCATTCACTCCCATTGTACGCAATCTAAATATATCACACCACTTCCCATTCACTCCCATTGTACACAATCTAAATATATCACCCCGCTTCCCATTCACTCCCATTGAGCTGAATGTAAATATATCACACCGCTTCCCATTCACTCCCATTGTACACAATCTAAATATATCACACCACTTCCCATTCATTCCCAATGTACACAATCTAAATATATCACACTGCTTCCCATTCACTCTCATTGTACACAATCTAAATATATCACACCGCTTCCCATTCACTCCCATTGTACACAATCTAAATATTTCCCACCGCTTCCCATTCACTCCCATTGTACACAATCTAAATATATCACACCGCTTCCCAGTCACTCCCATTGTACAAAATCTAAATATATCACACTGCTTCACATTCACTCCCATTGTATACAATCTAAATATATCACACCGCTTCCCATTCAATCCCATTATACAGAATCTAAATATATCACACCGCTTCCCATTCACTCCCATTGTATACAATCTAAATATATCACACCGTTTCCCATTCACTCCCATTGTACAGAATCTAAATATATCACACCGCTTCCCATTCACTCCCATTGTAAAAATCTAAATATTTCCCACCGCTGCCCATTCACTCACATTGTACACAATCTAAATATATCACACCGCTTCCCATTCAATCCGATAGAACACAATCAAAATATATCACACCGCTTCCCATTCACTCCCATTATACTGAACCTAAGTATATCACACCGCTTCCCATCCACTCCCATTCTACACAATCTAAATATATCCCACCGCTTCCCATTCACTCCCATTCTTCACAATCTCAATATATCACATTGCAAGAATTCGCTCTCATTGTACACAATCTAAATATATCACATCGCTTCCCATTCACTCCCACTGTACACAATCTAAATATTTCCCACCGCTTCCCATTACACCCATTTACACAATTTAAATATATCGCCCAGCTTCCCATTCTCTCCCATTCTACACAATCTAAATATATCACACCGCTTCCAGTCACTCCCATTGTACACAATCTAAATATATCACACCGCTTCCCATTCACTCCCATTCTTCACAATCTCAAGATTTCAAACTGCATCAATTCGCTCTCATTGTCACAATCTAAATATATCGCCCCACTTCCCATTCACTCCCATTGTACACAATCTAAATATATCACACCGCTTCCCATTCACTCCCATTGTTCAAAATCTAAATATTTGTCACCGCTTCCCATTCACTACCAATGTTCACAATCTAAATATATCACACCGCTTCCCATTCACTCCCATTGTTCACAATCTAAATATATCACACCGCTTCCCATTCACTCCCATTGTACACAATCTAAATATATCACACCGCTTCCCATTCACTCTCATTCTACACAATCTAAATATATCACACCACTTCCCATTCACTCCCATTGTACACAATCTAAATATATCACACCGCTTCCCATTCACTCTCATTCTACACAATCTAAATATATCACACCGCTTCCCATTAACTCCCATTGTAACAATCTAAATATTTCCCACCAATTCCCATTCACTCCCATTCTACACAATCTAAATATATCACACCGCTTCCCATTCACTCCCATTGTACACAATCTAAATATTTCCCACCGCTTCCCATTCACTCCCATTGTACACAATCTAAAATATCACACCGCTTCCCATTCACTCCCATTGTACACAATCTAAATATATCACACCGCTTCCCATTCACTCCCATTGTACACAATCTAAATATATCACACCGCTTCCCATTCACTCCCATTGTACACAATCTAAATCTATCACACCGCTTCCCATTCACTCCCATTGTACACAATCTAAATATATCACACCGCTTCCCATTCACTCCCATTGTACACAATCTAAATATATCACACCGCTTCCCATTCACTCCATTGTACACAATCTAAATATATCACACCGCTTCCCATTCACTCCCATTATACTGAACCTATGTATATTACAGCACTTCCCATCCACTCCCATTGTACACAATCTAAATATATCACACAGCTTCCCATTCACTCCCATTGTCACAATCTAAATATATCACACCGCTTCCCATTCACTCCAATTCTTCACAACCTCAAAATATCACATTGCATCAATTCGCTCTGATTGTCACAATCTAAATATTTCCCATCGCTTCCCATTCAATCCCATTGTACACAATCTAAATATATCACACCGCTTCCCATTCACTCCCGTTGTACAGAATCTAAATATATCATTCCACTTCCCATTCACTCCGATTTACACAATTTAAATATATCGCCCAGTTTCCCATTCACTCTCTTTGTCACAATCTAAATATTTCCCACTGCTTCCCATTCACTCCCATTGTTCACTATCTAAATATATCACACCGCTTCCCATTCACTCCCATTATACACAATCTAAATATATCACACCGCTTCCCATTCTCTCCTATTGCACACAATGTAAATATATCACACCGCTTCCAATACACTCCCATTGTACACAATCTAAATATTTCACACAGTTTCCCATTCACTCCCATTGTACACAATCTAAATATTTCACACAGTTTCCCATTCTCTCCCATTGCACACAATCTAAATATATCACACCGCTTCCCATTCACTCCCATTGTCCACAATCTAAATATATAACACCGCTTCCCATTCAGCCCGATTGTACAGAATCTAAATATATCACACCACTTCCCATTCACTCCGATTTACACCATTTAAATATATCGCCCAGTTTCCCATTCACTCTCATTTTCACAATCTAAATATTTCCCACTGCTTCCCATTCACTCCCATTGTTCACAATCTAAATATATCACACCGCTTCCCAATCACTCCCATTGTACACACTCTAAATATATCGCCCCACTTCCCATGTACTCCCTTTGTCACAATATAAATATATCACACCGCTTCCCATTCAGCCCGATTGTACAGAATCTAAATATATCACACCACTTCCCATTCACTCCGATTTACACCATTTAAATATATCGCCCAGTTTCCCATTCACTCTCATTGTCACAATCTAAATATTTCCCACTGCTTCCCATTCACTCTCATTGTACACAATCTAAATATATCACACCGCTTCCATTCACTCCCCATTGTACACAATCTAAATATATCACACCGCTTTCCCTTTCACTCCATTCTTACACAATCTCAAATATATCACACCGCATCCCATTCACTCCTCATTGTCACAATCTAAATATATCGCCCCACTTCCCATTCACCCCCATTTGTCAACTATCTAAATACATCACACTGCCTCCCAGTCACTCCCATTGTACACAATCTAAATATATCACATCGCTTCCCATTCACTCCCACTGTACACAATCAAAATATATCACACCGCTTCCCATTCACTCCCATTGTACACAATCTAAATATATCACACCTCTTCCCATTCACTCCCATTGATCACAATCTAAATATTTCCTACTGCTTCCCTTTCACTCCCATTGTACACAATCTAAATATATCACAGCACTTCCTATCCACTCCCATTGTACACAATCTAAATATATCACACCGCTTCCCATTCACTCCCATTGTACACAATCTAAATATATCACACCAGTTTCCCATTCACTCCCATTGTACACAATCTAAATATATCACACCGCTTCCCATTCACTCCCATTGTACACAATCTAAATATATCACACCGCTTCCCATTCACTCCCATTTGTACACAATCTAAATATATCACACCGCTTCCCATTCACTCCCATTGTACACAATCCTAAATATATCACACCGCTTCCCATTCACTCCCATTGTCACAATCTAAAATATATCACACCGCTTCCCATTCACTCCCATTGTACACAATCTAAATATATCACACCGCTTCCCATTCACTCCCATTGTACACAATCTAAATATATCACACCGCTTCCCATTCACTCCCATTGTCACAATCTAAATATTTCCCACCACTTCCCATTCACTCCCATTGTACACAATCTAAATATATCACACCCGCCTTCCACATTCACTCCCATTGTACACAATCTAAAT
>NC_052172.1:10055441-10158955 GCF_902713615.1 Scyliorhinus canicula
CACACCACTTTCCATTCACTCCCATTGTACACAATATAAATCACACCGCTTCCCATTCACTCCGATTATGCACAATCTAAATATAGCCCACCGCTTCCCATTCACTCCCATTGTACACAATCTAAATATAGCCCACCGCTTCCCATTCACTCCCATTGTACACAATCTAAATACATCAGTGCTGCCCGTTCATTCCCATTGTTCAAAATTTTAAAATATCACACCACTTCCCATTCACTCCCATTGAACAGAACCTAAACACATCAAACCGCTTCCCATTCACTCCCATTGTACACAATCTAAATATATCACACCGCTTCCCTTTCACTCCCATTGTACACAATCTAAATATATCACACCGCTTCCCATTCACTCCCATTGTACACAATCTATATATACACATCGCATCCCATTCAGTCCGATTGTACACAATATAAATATATCACACCAATTCCTGTTGACCCCATTGTGCACAATCTAAATATATCACACCGCGTACCACTCACTCCCATTGTACACAATCTAAATATATCACACCGCTTCCCATTCACTCCCATTGTACACAATCTAAATATATCACACCACTTCCATTCACTCCCATTGTACACAATCTAAATATATCACACCGCTTCCCATTCACTCCCATTGTGCACAATCTAAATATATCACACCGCTTCCCATTCACTCCCATTGTACACAATCTAAATAATCACACAGCTTCCCATTCACTCCCATTGTACACAATCTAAATATATCACACCAGCTTCCCATTCACTCCCATTGTACACAATCTAAAATATATCACACCGCTTCCCATTCACTCCCATTGTACACAATCTAAATATATCACACCGCTTCCCATTCACTCCCATTGTACACAATCTAAATATATCACACCGCTTCCCATTCACTCCCATTGTACACAATCTAAATATATCACACCGCTTCCCATTCACTCCCATTGTACACAATCTAAATATATCACACCGCTTCCCATTCACTCCCATTGTACACAATCTAAATATAGCACACCGCTTCCCATTCACTCCCATTGTACACAATCTAAATATAGCACACCGCTTCCCATTCACTCCCATTGTACACAATCTAAAAATTTCCAACCACTTCGTACACACCCCCATTGTGCACAATCTAAATATACCACACCGCTTCCCATTCCCTCCCATTGTATACAATCTAAATATATCAGTGCTTCCCGTTCATTCCCATTGTTAATAATCTAAAAATATCACACCACTTTCCATTCAATCCCATTGAACATAATCGAAATGTATCACACCACTTCCCATTCACACCCATTGTACACAATCGAAATATATCACAGCGCTTCCCATTCACTCCCATTGTGCTGAATCTAAATATATCGCACCGCTTCCCATTCACTCCCATTGTACACAATCTAAATATATACACCGCTTCCCATTAACTCGCATTGTACACAATCTAAATATATCACACTGCTTCCCATTCACTCCCATTGTTCCACAATCTAAATATGTCACACCGCATCCCAATCACTCCCATTGTTCACAAACTAAATATATCACACCGCTTCCCATTCACTCGCATTGTACACAATCTAAATATATCACACCGCTTCCCATTCACTCCCATTGTGCTGAATCTAAATATATCACACCGCTTCCCATTCACTCCCATTGTACACAATCTAAATATATCACACCACTTCCCATTCACTCCCATTGTATACAATCAAAATATATCACACCGCTTCCCATTCACTCCCATTGTTCACAATCTAAATATATCACACTGCTTCCCATTCACTCCCATTGTTCACAATCTAAATATATCACACCACTTCGTATTCACCCCCATTGTACGCAATATAAATATATCACAGCGCTTCCCATTCACTCCCATTGTACACAATCTAAATATATCACACCACTTCCCATTCACTCCCATTGTTCACAATCTAAATATATCACACCGCTTCCCATTCACACCCATTGTACACAATCTGAAAAATCAAACTGCTTCCCATTCACTCTCATTGTACACAATCTAAATATATCACACCACTTCCCATTCACTCCCATTGTACACAATCTATATATTTCCAACCACTTCCTACACACCCCCATTGTGCACAATCTAAATATACCACACCGCTTCCCATTCCCTCCCATTGTATACAATCTAAATATATCACACCACTTCCCAATTAACTCCCATTGTACACAATCTAAATATATCACATTGCTTCCCATTCACTCCCATTGTTCACAATCTAAATATATCACACCGCTTCCCATTCACTCCCATTGTGCTGAATCTAAATATATCACACCGCTTCCCATTCACTCCCATTGTGCTGAATCTAAATATATCACACCGCTTCCCATTCGCTCCCATTGTACACAATCTAAATATATCACACCGCGTCCCATTCACTCCCATTGTACACAATCTAAATATATCACACCGCGTCCCATTCACTCCCATTGTACACAATCTAAATATATCACACCACTTCCCATTCACTCCCATTGTACACAATCTAAATATATCACACCGCTTCCCATTCACTCCGATTATGCACAATCTAAATATAGCCCACCGCTTCCCATTCACTCCCATTGTACACAATATAAATCACACCGCTTCCCATTCACTCCGATTATGCACAATCTAAATATAGCCCACCGCTTCCCAGTCACTCCCATTGTACACAATCTAAATATATCGCACCGCTTCCCATTCACTCCCATTGTACACAATCTAAATACATCAGTGCTGCCCGTTCATTCCCATTGTTCAAAATTTTAAAATATCACACCACTTCCCATTCACTCCCATTGAACAGAACCTAAACACATCAAACCGCTTCCCATTCACTCCCATTGTACACAATCTAAATATATCACACCGCTTCCCTTTCACTCCCATTGTACACAATCTAAATATATCACACCGCTTCCCATTCACTCCCATTGTACACAATCTAAATATATCACACCGCTTCCCATTCACTCCCATTGTACACAATCTATATATACACATCGCATCCCATTCAGTCCGATTGTACACAATATAAATATATCACACCAATTCCTGTTGACCCCATTGTGCACAATCTAAATATATCACACCGCGTACCACTCACTCCCATTGTACACAATCTAAATATATCACACCGCTTCCCATTCACTCCCATTGTACACAATCCAAATATATCACACCACTTTCCATTCACTCCCATTGTACACAATCAAAATATATCACACCGCTTCCCATTCACTCCGATTATGCACAATCTAAATATAGCCCACCGCTTCCCATTCACTCCCATTGTACACAATCTAAAATATCACACTGCTTCCCATTCACTCCCATTGTACACAATCTAAATATATCACACCGCTTCCCATTCACTCCCATTGTACACAATCTAAATATTTCACACCGTTTCCCATTCACTCCCATTGTACACAATCTAAATATATTCACAGTTTCCCACTCACTCCCATTGTACACAATCTAAATATTTCCCACCGCTTCCCATTCACTCCCATTGTACACAATCCAAATATATCACACCGCTTCCCATTCACTCCCATTGTGCACAATCTAAATATATCACACCGCTTCCCATTCACTCACATTGTACACAATCTAAATATGTCACACCGCTTCCCATTCACTCCCATTATACTGAATCTAAATATATCACACCACTTCCCATTCACCCCCATTGTACACAATCTATATATTTCCCACCGCTTCCCACTCACTCCCATTGTACACAATTTGAATACATCACACCGCTTCCCATTCACTCCCATTGTACACAATCTGAATATTTCCCACCACTTCCCATTCACTCCCATTGTACACAATCTAAATATATCCCGTCCCTGTGTCACTGTCTGTGAGGAGTTTGCACATTCTCCCCGTGTCTGCGTGGGTTTCACCCCCAAAACCCAAAGATGTGCAGGTTAGCTAGATTGGCCACGTTAAATTGCCCCTTAATGGGAAAAAATGAATTGGATATTCTAAACTTATTTCCACACACACACACACAGACAAGCCCTCTGCAGCGATCGACGAGAGGTGATGGGGACAGGGCCATAAGATTGGGGCCTCACGGTAGCATGGTGGTTAGCATCAATGCTTCACAGCTCCAGGGTCCCAGGTTCGATTCCCGGCTGGGTCACTGTCTGTGTGGAGTCTGCAT
This sequence comes from Scyliorhinus canicula, assembly GCF_902713615.1. NCBI lineage: Eukaryota > Metazoa > Chordata > Chondrichthyes > Carcharhiniformes > Scyliorhinidae > Scyliorhinus > Scyliorhinus canicula. The sequence goes on from NC_052172.1 coordinate 10,059,664, forward strand.
GTCCTCCCCGTGTGTGCGTGGGTTTCCTCCGGGTGCTCCGGTTTCCTCCCACAGTCCAAAGATGTGCGGGTTAGGTGGATTGGCCATGCTAAATTGCCCGTAGTGTAAGGTTAATGGGGGGATTGTTGGGTTACGGGTACGGGTTACGTGGGTTTAAGTGGGGTGATCATTGTTCGGCACAACATCGAGGGCCGAAGGGCCTGTTCTGTGCTGTACTGTTCTATGTTCTATGTTCTATCAGTGCTTCCCGTTCATTCCCATTGTTCACAATCTAAAAATACCACACCACTTACCAATCACTTCCATTGTTCTGAATCTAAATATATCACACCACTTCCCAGTCACACCAATTGAACAGAACCTAAACACATCAAACCGCTTCCCATCAACTCCCATTGTACATAATCGAAATACATCACACCACTTCCCATTAACTCTTACTGCGCATAATCTGAATGTATCACACCACTTCCCATTCACTTCCATTGTACACAATCGAAATATATCACACCGCTTCCCATTCACTCCCATTGTACACAATCTAAATATATCTCACTGCTTCCCATTCACTCCCATTGTGCTGATCCTAAATATATCACACCACTTCCATTCACTCCCATTGTACACAATCTAAATATATCACACCGCTTCCCATTCACTCCCATTGTACACAATCTAAATATATCACACCGCTTCCCATTCACTCCCATTGTCACAATCTAAATATATCACACTGCTTCCCATTCACTCCCATTGTATACAATCTAAATATATCACACCGCTTCCCATTCACTCTCATTGTGCTGAATCTAAATATATCACACCCGTTCCCATTCACACCCATTGTACACAATCTAAATATATCACACCGTTTCCCATTCACTCCCATTGTACACAATCTAAATATATCACACCGCTTCCCATTCACTCCCATTGTACACAATCTAAATATAGAACATAGAACAGTACAGCACAGAACAGGCCCTTCGGCCCTCAATGTTGTGCCGAGCCATGATCACCCTACTCAAACCCACGTATCCACCCTATACCCGTAACCCAACAATCCCCCCCTTAACCTTACTTTTATTAGGACACTACGGACAATTTAGCATGGCCAATCCACCTAACCCGCACATCTTTGGACTGTGGAAGAAACCGGAGCACCCGGAGGAAACCCACGCACACAGGGGGTGGACGTGCAGACTCCACACAGACAGTGACCCAGCCCGGAATCGAACCTGGGACCCTGGAGCTGTGAAGCATTTATGCTAACCACCATGCTACCCTGCTGCCCCGAAATATATCACACCGCTTCCCATTCACACCCCTTGTGCTAAATATCAATGTATCACACTGCTTCCTATTCACTCCCACTGTACACAATCTAAATATATCACACCGCTTCCCATTCACTCCCATTGTACACAATCTAAAATATCGCACTGCTTCTCGTTCACTCCCATTTTTTGGAATGCTCACAGATCAATCGTGATCCCATTTGTCCCGCTGTCAAAGATTTTCTCATCGTGCAGGGAACCTAGCCCAGTGACACTGGTACTACTCTACTGCTTTCCCCACCTGGTAAATGTACTGCTGAATGTTTTACTGAGATGAAGGAGCAGGGTTTGTCAGAGGATTAGTGCCTCAACTCGGTCAGGTTAATCGCTCACACCTCACCACCGGAACGTCCGAGCAAGGGAAAGGAAACATCAGCCACTCATGTCTCAGGGTTGCTTTAAGGGGAGGTGGTGACGCAGCGGAAAGGCCACTGGCCTCGCTCTCCAGAGGCCCAGACTAAAAGTCTCGGGCCATGGCTTCAAATCCGAAATGACGGAATTTCTAAATTCAATTAAGAGTTCTGGAACGTAAAGCTTGAAATTGGAACCACGTGAGACTCCCATTGATTGTCGCTGAGAGCCGTCTAGATTCACTCATGTCTCTTTGGGGAAGGAAATCTGCCCTCCTCACCAGGTCTGGCCTACTTTTCACCCCAGACCCACAGCAATGTAGTTGACTCTTTAACTGACCCCGGCTGAAGTCAGCGAGCCAGGCACCCGCTTGAAGGGCAATTAGGGAGGGTGGGCCCCAGCCAGCGACGCCCACATCCCGTGCAAGGAAGAAATGCCCCCAAACCCAGCGCGAGAAAGCCGGCATACGTTGGCCGTTGGTTTCAGGTATCGTGGCGATGCCCCCACAGTGGAACAGTCAGCCCCCACTTACCGCCCCCCTCCCCTGCAGCAATCCACATGCGGCAGTTGATGGGTAATGACACTGAACGACGTTCCGACAAAAAAGACGGAGAATTGGGTTGGGAAATGAAGGACATGGCAGTGGTGTAGGGGTTTGGTAAACCACTGTTACTATATTATATGTATTGTGGTAAACCACTGTTACTGTATTGTATATATTGTGGTAAACCACTGTTACTGTATTGTATATACTGTTTGTTGTCTCTGCTGGCTCCGCCTGTGGCTCCTCCCCTCAGGCTCTGTATCAAGGTGGCCGACCCCTGGCCCTGCCCCAGTTTGGGATCAGTTGCCAGCAGGTTCTCGATTAGCTTATTAAAGCCACAGTTTCGTTCCACAACCTGTCTTTGTTATAATTGATGGCACATCAAGGCGGGGAGGCAATTGAATAGTTAACAAAATAAGAGGCGGTGGTACTTCCGAGGGGTTTTAACTCGAATCCCAATTGTTTCGGGTTTGATGAGAGGATGCGGTGGTGAGACACAGCCTTGAGGCTGCTGTGGCTGGGAGGCCCTGCAGGCAGGTGTGGGGCGGGGTCATTGGTGCCGACGGGGAGGCGGTCCTCTGCAAGGTGGGAAAAGAACCCGGCCCCTTCCGCAAAGAGAAATGCTGCCGATTGCCAATAACGTCTTCACAACTCAACAGCTGTTTGATTGAGGCTGCAGCTGGTGAGGGTGACATCATCTTTAAAAGCATCCTTCCAGCCAGGGAAACTACGCTCGGCTCGAAGCAGACCCGCTGGCAATCACTGAGGTTCCCTCTCTCCCCTGTTCTCAATTAGCACTGGCCCCAGCCTTTTGAAGGCCTCAGAGCAACTGTGGCCGATTATGGCTCAGATACAGGGCAGTATTTTAGGAGGCCCCAGCCCCCCCCCCCCCCCCCTTCCCACCGCAGGCGGGAACTTCCACTTCTGCCAGAGTCAGGTATTGATCTGCGCGCCCCCCCCTCTGCCCCCCCCCCCGCCCCCGCCCCCCACTCCAACAGGGCCGTAAGATTCCGCCCAGAAAAAACGTTTTGCCTGAAAATTAGACAAAATTGCCTTTTTTTTTCCTGCTGTGGTCTATTATGCATTAAATGGAAGCACTGAATTTTCAATTAATGGCTCAAGTTTCAAGCACTGCACCCCTCCACCCCTACACTGGCAGGTTTTCTGGCGAGGGGAGGGTGGAGGGGGAAATTGCATGGAGTGGATTCACTCTGGGTTCCAGCCCACCCCCACAGGGCAATGATTTTTTACACTTGGGTGGGCAAGGCCTTGGGAGGGAAAGCTCGTGCTTGTCCCAATTAAGACCCGCCTTTTTCTGCATAGCCTCAATTGCTAGGCCGCTGAGTGGGTGACAGCCTGATGGGGAGGGGTAGGTAGGGGGGGGGGGGGGGGGGGAGTAGACGCATAAATGAACATAGCTGGATCTCCGCTAGGAAAGGTTTGGGGGGGAGGGCCATCTGAGTGGGGGGGTGCCTGCCCCTTTATGACCAGCTGACCTCCGGACCTCACTCTTCTCTCCTGCCCACCCGGCCTTACCACCCCAAGACTCCGATCGATCACCCCCCCTCCCTCAGCTTTTGTCATACCCCAGGCATTCCCTGCCCCTCCTGCCCTGGGACCCTCTGCCGCCCTGTCCTCCAGTTCCCAGGATGCAGTGCCTGCCAGGCAGCCCCCGCAGTGCCTCTGCCGGCCACTGCAGCGCTGTGCCTGGAGGAGCTGGAGGCCGGCACCTCTACAAGGCGGGACGTCCTCCCCGAGTCAGAGATGGACGTCGGGCCTTATGACAGTCAGCACTTATTAGGCCACAACGTGGCTTCGTGGCTGCCGGTGAGCGAGGCTCGGCCTCCCCCTAATTCGAATACAAACATCGCCGATGAGCTGTTTCCTGTCCCATTTGGCAGCTGGTCAAATTCAAAAAGGCTGTCGTTACAATTCTGAGGGCATTTATCAACCTGTGTTTCCCACATCAGTGAATTCCACCTTGCACCCTTTTGACCTTCTTAGGTTGGTGTAATGAACTCCAATTGGCTTTATTGGTTGGCCAATTGGAGTATGAGCTCCCTCAATGATAGCTCACTGAGGGGACCCATATAAGCTCCTGTGTAGGCTTTGTGAACCAGTCTTAAGTTGACTGGACTGCTAGCAGCACTGTTTGTAGCTGCTCCTGTAATATCGTTATTGTAAATAAATATTGGTGTGGTGACGGAACTCCGGCCTCCCGTGGATTACTACAGTTGGCCAACACGTGGATTGGGTTGGAGGCATAATTGGCGTTTGAAAATTCACCCCAGCTTTGTTTTAGTGGGGGAGTCAGAAATATGAGAGGCAAAGCTGTTCAAGGCAAGTAAAAACTGCAAGAAACCAAGGAACTGTAAAAAGAGCTACCACTGACATCACCAAACAAGGCCATAAATCAGCTGCTGCATTTACTGACCGCTATTCTTACGCCCGGATTAACACGTCCTAAATAATAAGAAAAGTTTGTATTACGATTTCATCATTCAGGACGTCCCGAAGGACTTGAAAGCTGAGCATGTGTTTTTTTTTTTGGGGGGGGGGGGGCGGGGGGGGTTTGAAGTGCCGTCGCTGATGGATTGTGGGAAACATGGCGGCCAACCCGGTGCGCAGTGAGCTCCCACGGGCCGAAGCGGGACGAATGGCCAGATCTGTCCAAGAGCGAAATACTGCGGAGGCTGGAAGTCTGAAAGGGAAATGGAAAACGCTGGTAAAGCTCAGCAGGCCCGGCAGCATCGGTGGGGGTGGGCGGGCCGGGAGGGGAGGGAAACAGAGTGAGCATTTCGAGGCCGTGTGGCTCTTCCTCAGAACTGAAGAGGGAAGGGGGTTGGGGGGGGGAAACGTGACGGATTTTGTACCGTTTAAGAGGGGGTAGACCAGATCGGTCTGCCTGGTGGTGTGAGTCGGAGGTTGACATTGGCCCAGATCATGGGGAGGAACCGCCCCCTTGTTCTTTTTTGAGCCACGGCCGGTCGGGGTGTCTCTTTCCTGGGTCTGGCTCCGTGGCCCGAGTCCGCCTTGGAGCACGACGCTGCCGCAGAAGGCCACTGCGCATGCGCGGCCTCTGACCCGGAAGTACGGGGTCCGTATCTGCAGCAAAACCTGCGAGATTCACTCTGGGTCCTTGCTAGCCCCCTGCAGGGCTTGGAATTCGTTCAACTTTTTTGCAGGAATTTCAGGAGTAGAGCTCCACCGTTTGTACACCAGTGTGAGGTCACAGTCTCAATAATGGAGAATCCAGCATTGTAGCACAGTGGGTAGCACAGTTGCTTCGTAGCTGCAGGGTCCCAGGTTTGAATTTCGGCTTGGGTCATTGTCTGTGCGGAGTCTGCACATTCTCCCCGTGTCTGCGTGGTGCTCCGTTTCCTCCGGGTGCTCCGGTTTCCTCCCGCAGTTCTAAAATGTGCAGGTTAGGTGGATTGGCCGTGCTAAATTGCCCTTAGTGTCCAAAAAGGTGGGATGGGGATACTGGGTTACGGGGAGAGGGTGGAGGTGTGGGCTTGGATAGGGTGCTTTTTCCGAGGGCTGGTGTAGACTCGATGGGCCAAATGGCCTCCTTCTGCACTGTAAATTCTGTGACTCTATGATAATATTCTGGCCATCACAGAAGAGGACTGACTCATGCTTTGCGTTTATATTCTGTTGGGTCTCTGGTAACTTCTCTAATTACACAATTAAGCGGCTTTTTTAGAGAATTATTTTCCCATCTTCCCTCCATTGGCTCCATCTGGGTAAGGGGATAACAAGCTGTGGGAATGGACGTTATTTTAACAATATTTTGGGGGAACATTGTGTTAGCCTGTCAGGAAGGCTGTGTGGGTGTGTGCGAATGATGTAATTAAGCTGCCGAAAGGCTACTGGAGACAGGTTGTCTGGGAGTTTTAAGACATGAACGGATAGAAATGGTATGGCATTTATAATGAGATATTATGGTGGGTTTGAGGTACAAATAAATAAGTCAGATCTAACATTTGCACAGTAACTTCATTGTTGTGTAATGTAAGCCTACTTGTGACACTAATAAATGATTTTATTGTAGATAAGTCGAGAGTTTGTGTAAAAATCAATGGAAAGTCAGACGTGACAAGGAACAGTTTTCATCTTACAGGAGTTCGCGGGTAAACAGCAGGGGGCATATTGACTGTGTGAGGAAGATCACCTAAAAATAGCTCCAGGCTGGGAGACAGGAAGTTTGAATTAGCCATCCAGTCAAGCCAGAAAAGTCTTGAGCCGCAAAAAGTGTTCTGAAGTCTTCGATTTCGACAGCAGAATGGAAGGAAGGTTGAGAGGTTGGGTGGTATACCTTTATTAAAACTATAGCAGTTTACTGAATTCTTATAGTTAAACATTTTTAAGGGTGTGTTGCCTGGAAGGTGTTTACTTGTGGGTTTGCTAATTTGGGGGGGGGGGTTCATTTTGGGGGAAAAACTGGAAATACTCAGCAAGTCCAGAGGTTGTGGAGAGAGAAACAGAGTTAACGTTTCGAGTCCATATGACTCTTTGCCTGTGTTATGGGAAGAATGGTATAAGACTAACTTTTAACCTTGTAACTGTAACCTTGTGTGTTTAAGTTTTCTTTTCTTCTCGTTAATAAACCTTTTACTTAATAATTTTTCAGCTCCCAAAAGTGTTGCTGAACTTCTTGCTGTCGAGATCAATCCTATTCTTCGAGTTTTCACGATGCAAAAAAATAAGTTGTGGCCCGTAAGCCAGGTTTCCCTCTGGGATTTGGTTTTCTCGGCAATTGGCATCTGCTGTGGTTATAACCCAGGCACCTACAGTCCATTGGGACCGGATCCATAAACATGCGCGCAGAAAATGAGCATTGGTTAATTCAACTGCGGTGGCATCGCCTGACCCTGACTGACTGCCGACCCACTCCCTACATGTCGTCACCCAGACCCTCCCCCCCCCCCCCCCCCCCCCCCCCCCCACCGAATTAAAGCAACAATATTAGCGCAGTCAGGAATCCAAGCTTCTCTCTCCGAGGTTTGCCCTCCTGACGTGTGACGCGAAGGCGAAAAGTGGTCCCTCGGCTTACGGGACGCAGCGGCCCCCCAGTCAATCCCTCCGAAGGAGAAGAAAGAGGTGAAATCTAGTCCTTAAGAAGAAGGTGGAATGAACGAGAGCGAAAGGCAAGGGTTTGCTACTGGCATTTAATGCCCCTTAAGCACAGCAGTGGATGTAGCAGCTTGTCATTCAGTGTGTGGGTTAAGCAAACCCCATGGGCTATTTGAAAGATTAATAAATTTGCTGCAACCAAATCTTTGACTTCAAGTGCAGCAGCGAGACACAGTGACGCAGTTTTCAGCCGGTACAGAGTGAAAAGCTGCTGGCTCTTTACGTGGAACTGCAACATTGTACATTCAACTCTCCCACTGCCGGTTTCTGGGAATCTGAGCATCTATGATCTGTGCGGGTAACAATGACGAGGTTTCCCTTCAAAAAAACACGAGGGAGGGTCCGTGCGAGAACTTCTGAGGCAACTCTTCAATGTCCTGAATGAGTGTGAAACAGGAGATTGGATTGGATTGGATTTGTCACATGGTACAGAAGTACTGAGGTACAGTGAAAAGTATTTTCTGCGAGCAGATCACGAAGGACATGAAAATAAAATAAAATAAAAAGAATAAGTAAGTAAAAAGATGAGAGTTGCCTGGCACCTTTGAAGGAACGGACCATTCTGGGCATTTTCTAATGGCCGATTCACACAACGGCACCTGGGGTTTTGCCAGTGCAATTCTCTCCCCGCACCTCAGGCAGACTTTCGCATGTTTCCATCACTAGTATATCCGGGAACAGATCGTTAGTCTGTCTGCAGGTGTTTGAAGCTTGAGGGGTCCCGCTCTACATCAAGCGTGGCCGACCCAGAGTCTCTCCCGCTCTTACTGTCAGCCATTGGCGTGTTTCGGAAGGATTTTGTAGGTTGACACACTCAACCTGTTTGGCCGCGTTACCAACGCAGCTTCCTTGGCCGTCAAGCCTTGGGGTGGGACTCAAACCGGGAGCTTCTTTGTCGGAAGCAGGAACGCTAACTACTGAGCCAGAAGGCCTCTCGATAACCTTTCACCCCTTGCTAATTGGAGCCACGAGGTCATGCTGCAGCTGTACAAAACTCTGGTGCGGCCGCTCCTGGAGTACTGCGTGCAGTTCTGGTCACCACATTATAGGAAGGATGTGGAAGCTTTGGAAAGGGTTCAGAGGAGATTTACTAGGATGTTGCCTGGTATGGAGGGAAGGTCTTACGAGGAAAGGCTCAGGGACTTAAGGTTGTTTTCGTTAGAGAGGAGAAGGCTGAGAGGTGACTTAATAAAGACATATAAGATAGTCAGAGGGTTAGATCGGGTGGACAGTGAGAGTCTTTTTCCTCGGATGGTGATGACCAACACGAGGGGACATAGCTTTAAATTGAGGGGTGGTAGATATAGGACAGATGTCAGAGGCAGTTTCTTTACTCAGAGAGTAGTAGGGGTGTGGAACGCCCTGCCTGCAACAGTAGTAGACTCGCCAACTTTAAGGGCATTTAAGTGGTCACTGGATAGACATATGGATGAAAATGGAATAGTGTAGGTCAGATGGGCTTCAGATGGTTTCACGGGTCGGCGCAACATCGAGGGCCGAAGGGCCCGTACTGCGCTGTAATGTTCTATGTTCTAAGGTTCCATTGAGTCTGGCCTTAAAATTGTTCCAAGATTCTGCTTCCTCCGCCTTTCGAGGAAGAGGGCTCCAAAAACTCACCAAGTTCTTGAGAGAATAACGTCTCCTCCCCTCCGTGTTGAGTGTGCGATGCCCTTATTTTGTAACGGTGACCCCCCCCCACCGCGAGATCTAGATCCTCCCACAAGTGGACACATCAGGCTGGGTCCCCCAAGCCAGTGTTTCTCGAGGGGGCGCCGCGCTCCTTGCCAGCGGGATGCACCACTCCCGTCGCTTGTCAATGGGATTTCCCGCTGGAGCCGGTAAACCCGTGGGTGGGGACGGGAACAGGGAATCACAGGGGCGGGAGAATTCCAGCCAACCGCTCCACATCCGATCTGTCAATACCTCTCGGGATATCAACATAATACATGTACATACAAAAGCTCTGACTTGCTCGAAGGACAAGTCAAGAATTCCCCAATCTGGTGGGGAAGATCCTTCTCGCTGTCCAATCGGGAATGGGAAATCAAGGAGAGACATGTTGGAAAAGTGGGGGTAGGGCAGTTAGAGGGAACGTCAGTACGCCTCCAAGGGTATGTTCAAACCCAGCCGGCAAGCCTACCCTCACATTGTTTAGTCTAATCCCAGCCGAGGATGTCGAGGTCAGAGGACAAGATGGGGTTAAATCAAGTTGTACCTGGAGAACAGAGGTTAAGGATCCAAGTCTCTTTTTTTCCCCCCCTCTGTTTGGAACTTGTTCCATTCGTCCACTCCCTTAGGCTCACGTCTGGAGGCAGGAGGTGGGAAAGTGGTTCCCAGGATCCCCCATGTTTCTGGACAGCAAGACAGGACTGATGAGGGAATCCTCCACTCCTTCCAACCCCTCTCTCAGCTCTTTGTTAAAGGGAGATGAAAGTACACAACTATCCTCGGTAAAGACTAATATTAAACTGTATCTAACCCCGTGCTGTACCTGTCCTGGGAGAGTTTGATGGGGACAGTGTAGAGGGAGCATTACTCTGTACCTAACCCCGTGCTGTACCTGTCCTGGGAGTGTTTGATGGGGACAGTGTAGAGGGAGCTTTACTCTGTATCTAACCCCGTGCTGTACCTGTCCTGAGAGTGTTTGATGGAGACAGTGTAGAGGGAGCTTTACACTGTATCTAACCCCGTGCTGTACCTGCCCTGGGAGTGTTTGATGGGGACAGTGTGGAGGGAGCTTTACTCTGTATCTAACCCCGTGCTGTACCTGTCCTGGGAGTGTTTGATGGGGACAGTGTAGAGGGAGGTTTACTCTGTATCAAACCCCGTGCTGTACCTGTCCTGGGAGTGTTTGATGGGGACAGTGTACAGGGAGCTTTACTCTGTATCTAACCCCGTGCTGTACCTGTCCTGGGAGTGTTTGATGGGGACAGTGTACAGGGAGCTTTACTCTGTATCTAACCTCGTGCTGTACCTGTCCTGGGAGTGTTTGATGGGGACAGTGTAGAGGAAACTTTACTCTGTGTCTAACCCCGTGCTGTACCTGTCCTGGGAGTGTTTTTTGGGGACAGTGTAGAGGGAGCTTTACTCTGTGTCTAACCCCGTGCTGTACCTGTCCTGGGAGTGTTTGATGGGGACAGTGTAGAGGGAGCTTTACTCTGTATCTAACCCCGTGCTGTACCTGTCCTGGGAGTGTTTGATGGGGACAGTGTAGAGGGGACTTTACTCTGTAACTAACCTCGTGCTGTACCTGTCCTAGGAGTGTTTTATGGGGACAGTGTAGAGGGAGCTTTACTCTGTATCTAACCCCGTGCTGTTCCTGTCCTGGGAGTGTTTGATGGGGACAGTGTAGAGGGAGCTTTACTCTGTATCTAGCCCCGTGCTGTACCTGTCCTGGGAGTGTTTGATGGGGACAGTGTAGAGGGAGCTTTACTCTGTGTCTAACCCTGTGCTATACCTGTCCTGGGAGTGTTTGATGGGGACAGTGTAGAAGGAGCTTTACTCTGTATCTAACCCCGTGCTGTACCTGCCCTGGGAGTGTTTGATGGGGACAGTGTAGAGGGAGCTTTACTCAGTATCTAACCCCGTGCTGTACCTGTCCTGGGAGTGTTTGATGGGGACAGTGTAGAGGGAGCTTTACTCTGTATCTAACCCCGTGCTGTACCTGCCCTGGGAGTGTTTGATGGGGACAGTGTAGAGGTAGATTTACTCTGTATCTAACCCCGTGCTGTACCTGAGCTGGGAGTGTTTGATGGGGACAGTGTAGAGGGAGCTTTACTCTGTATCTAACCCCGTGCTGTACCTGTACCTGGGAGTGTTTGATGGGGACAGTGTAGAGGGAGCTTTACTCTGTATCTAACCCCGTGCTGTACCTGTCCTGGGAGTGTTTGATGGGGACAGTGTAGAGGGAGCTTTACTCTGTATCTAACCCCGTGCTGTACCTGTACCTGGGAGTGTTTGATGGGGACAGTGTAGAGGGAGCTTTACTCTGTATCTAACCCCGTGCTGTACCTGTCCTGGGAGTGTTTGATGGGGACAGTGTAGAGGGAGCTTTACTCTGTATCTAACCCCGTGCTGTACCTGTACCTGGGAGTGTTTGATGGGGACAGTGTAGAGGGAGCTTTACTCTGCATCTAACCCTGTGCTGTGCCTGTCCTGGGGAGGCTCCAGTGGGAGGGAGTCTGTAATGGTGGCCTCGCTTGGGCTATCAAATAACTTTTATAAACCACATAAAAAAATAGATTTCTTGCAGACACAGTCACGAAGTAAGTGCCCACAATTACAGAAACTCTGACGGCGGCCCGAGATTTTTCAGACGTATGTATTTTCCGAATACCCGGAAATGAGGTGATGGGGAGAACGGAATGTTTCATTAGTTGGCCCCAGGTTTCTTCACAACTTCACAGTTTACAAGGAGCCCAATCGGCCACTGGGAACAGACTCACTCTGTTCACCCCCCTCCCCCCCCCCCTCTAGCCCCCAGTGAAGCCCGAAGACTGGAACTATCACCCCCCCCCCCGCACATTAAATATGGAGATTTACGTTTAGATTTTCCCTTTGCCTGTGAATACATCTTTATGAATAAAACATTTATTCAAGCCCTAAGCCACAGTTTTCCTAGAACAAGATGTCGATTTTGGCAGTGACGTTCAAAGGCACTTTCTGTCTGATATACCTCGCCGTTCCTTTTAAACTTCTTCATCCAATACTCAAGGCCCAGAATTTCCCTCCCCGCCCCCGATTATTAGTTCAGTGTGTATCTTTCGGAATTAATTTTTATCACGGAAGGCGTTACCTCAACAAGGCATAACTGTGGGAAGTGTCTGTCACTCGCTGAACTGAACTCTGGAGAGATGAGGCCGGAAACATAAATAAAGCTGCCGGAGGACCCGTCGGGAGGTGTTGAGGAGTCAGCTGGCAGTTCCCTGGCATCTGTGAGCGCTTGACAGTCTCGGTGCTCCGAGGGTTAGGGCCGGGTGAGTGACGGTCCGGAGTGTGCGCCCCCCCCAACCCCCCCCCCCCCCCCCCCCCCCCGTCCATTCTGTTTCAGGAAGGGCGTATTGGTATTGAGCGAGGTCGGCGGGCACAGATTGGTCAGGATTATAAAGTGGGGTGAAGAGGGGTTGAACCAGGAGGAAGGTCGCCTGGCGACACGGTGGCACAGCACTTCCGCCTCACAGCACCAGGGACCCAGGTTCCATTCCGGCCTTGGGTGTGTGTGTGTGTGGAGTTTGCACGTTCTCTCCGTGTCTGCATGGGTTTCCTCCAGTTTCCTCCCACAGTCCAAAGATAGAACATAGAACAGTACAGCACAGAACAGGCCCTTCGGCCCTCGATGTTGTGCCGAGCCATGATCACCCTACTTAAACCCACGTAACCCGTATACCCGTAACCCAACAATCCCCCCATTAACCTTACACTACGGGCAATTTAGCCTGGCCAATCCACCTAACCCGCACATCTTTGGACTGTGGGAGGAAACCGGAGCACCCGGAGGAAACCCACGCACACACGGGGAGGACGTGCAGACTCCGCACAGACAGTGACCCAGCCGGGAATCGAACCTGGGACCCTGGAGCTGTGAAGCATTGATGCTAACCACCATGCTACCGTGAGGCCCCGTGAGATGTGCAGGTTAGGTGGATTGGCCGCGCTAAGATACCCCTTAGTGTCCAAAGATGCGCAGGTTAGGTGGATTGGCCGCGCTAAGATACCCCTTAGTGTGCAAAGATGTGCAGGTTAGGTGGATTGGCCGCGCTAAGATACCCCTTAGTGTCCAAAGATGTGCAGGTTAGGTGGATTGGCCACCTTAAATTGCCCCTTCGTGTCCAGCGATGTGCAGGTTAGGTGGAGTTATGGGGTTACGAGGATAGGGTGGGGGATTGGGGTAGGGTTGTCTGTCAGAGGGCCGGTGCAGACTCGATGGGCCGAATGGCCTCCTTCGGCACTGGAGGAATTCTATGGTTCTAGTCCAAGGTTGTGTTGTGGAAGCAGAGAGGATCGAGGGGTGAATGGATCGAGGTGTTTAAAATCATCAAAGTTAACGGGGATGGGATCGGGGTCGACCCTCTTCGGGCAGGGCCGAGGAGAATTTGTTTTACTCTCGGAAGGTTGAGTGGCTTCTGTCTCGGCAGGCCACGGAGGGCGGGGTCACTGAATATATTTGAGGCGGAGGAGGGAGAGAGGTTCTTGTTGGGCTAGGGGTTGAAGGTCATCGGGGTGGGGAGGGGGTAGACGGGAATGTGGAACTCCACACAAACAGATCCCACCATTCCAGTTTCCTTTGCCTGGTGGAAATGCAGGGAAAAGGTGCAGGAGGCCATTCGGCCCCTCGGGAGCTCCTCCGCCATTCAACCTGAGCATGGCTGATCCTCCCTCCCCATGCCATAATCCCGCCCTCTCCCCATCCCCCTTGACACCTTTAGGAGACCAGATCAGGTGGGGATAATATCCAGAAGCTCTTTAAACAAAAGCTAATTGAAATCAGCAACTCAATGGGAAATCCATTTGACAAAGCTGGGACCAGAAGGTCCTGCAGAAGGCCAGTGACAGGCCGCCTTCGCCACAGTGGAACAGCCACAGGCTGGAGGTGCAGGTAATCCTGCCCAGTAATTATTCCCAGTAATTTGCAGTATCGCCAAGTCTTTGCGGAAGTGGGGAGTAACTGTGGGCCCCTTTAGATAACATGAGTGCCCGAGCTTTTAGATTCTTAAGGGTTTGGTTAATGTAGATGATGATCAACCGTTTCACCTCATCCAGATCAGCGAAGGAACGATCCACACTAGGATGGGGGGGTTGGGGGGCGGAGCAGGAGTGGAAGATCCCATCGCCAGCCAATGACAGGCGTCTCCGCTGCCACAAAACACACGGCGGGGGCGGTTGGGGGTGGGGGGGGGGGGGGGGGGGATGACAAATCCTTCAGTGTGCGAGTGGTCGATCCGAGGAACAGGATCCCTAGGAAGACTGCGGAGGTGGTTAACATTGATTCAGTCAAGCGCAAATTTGACAGACGTCTTTCAGTAAGTGGGTTGTGTTGACTCCTGACATGTCATAGATTATCATAGAATTTACACTGCAGAAGGAGGCCATTCGGCCCATCGAGTCTGCACCGGCTCTTGGAAAGAGCACCCTACCCAAGGTCAACACCTCCACCCTATCCCCACAACCCAGTAACCCCACCCAACACTAAGGGCAATTTTGACAATTAATCATGGCCAATCCACCTAACCTGCACATCTTTGGACTGTGGGAGGAAACCGGAGCACCCGGAGGAAACCCACGCACACTCAGGGAGGATGTGCAGACTCCGCACAGACAGTGACCCAAGCCGGAATCGAACCTGGGATCCTGGAGCTGTGAAGCAATTGTGCTATCCACAATGCTACCGTGCTGCCCGAGTGTCGCACGCTTGAGAGACACGGGTGACCATTGGGCCTACGGTTCCCAGGGCTCTCCACCCCATTGAGTAACTTCCTCGCCTCACGCAGACACATGCATTCAGCTTGATCTTTACGATTCGTCAACGACGCCATTATTATCGCCTCATGAGAATTAGCAGATTGGCAGAAGATGAACGAGATGGTCTTTTTTTTTGTCCAGGAATTCTTTTGTACTTAAGAAAGCTTAAAGGGGAGGTCCATTGGAAACCATCGATGAATTAGGTGGTTTGTTCTCCCCAAAAAGATCCTAGAATCTCACCTACACGGTCAGTTTGGAAGAGTAAAAGAGGCAGAAAGACAGAGGCATACAGAGAGAGAAAGAGAGAGAGAGAGCGGAGGTTGAGAAAGGGAAAGAAAGAGAGAGAGAGAAACAGACTGACAGACAACTAATCCTGCACCTTAAGCAGAGGATATTCTGGCTGTCAGTCACCGTGTAAAATGTGGGTGGGACCTGACGCTCAGATTGAAGGGGCCAAGTTCATGAGGATTGAAGCGAGACTGGGAGATTCTCCTAACTTTGTGGAGGGAATAATCTCCAATTCATCCTTCGCTGTCAAAGTCAGGTTGGGGATTGTGATTTGCCTAGTAGGGAAATGAACAGAAAGAAAGTAAACCCCCCAGGAGCCAAGAATAATCTTGGACTGGTTCCTGTGAATAAAGTGTCCACTTATGGGACAGAGTAAAGTGTAACCCACGCAAGGAGATTTTCAGTCAGTTTAAAATTTTAATATGGGATCATTTCTGTAGTTTAGCGTATAGGTTGCCTATTGAATAGTGTTTAGGCACTATTGTTTTTAGTATGTATATTACAGTAAAAGTCTTAAAACTTGAAATCTTGTCATCTGATTCGTTCAATCAGTCATGGAAATTTAAATATCTTTCCATAAGTTATTGGTCTCTGCTTGGAGCATGATAACGGAAAGGAAAACATTTGAATTCATACAGCGCATAGACAATTAAGTGCTCGGACGTGCAGTCACCGTTGTCATGTAGGAAACGAAGTATCCAAGTTACACACAGCAAGATTCCATCATTAACAATGTGAGAAAAGTCCGGAACGTCTGCCTTTTTGAGTGACGACACCTTCGCATGCATAGAGGGCCTTGCAGGGCAGTAGGGCTAACATCCCTGCCTCTGAGCCGGAAGCTCCCGGTTCGAATCCCGCCCCAGGACTCGACGGCCAAGGAAGGTGTGATCATAACACCGCCAAACAGGTTGAGGAGCGTCAACTTGCAAATCCTTCCGGACACGCCAACGGTTGGCAGTAAGATCTGGTCGGGCAGACTTGATGTGGAGTGGCGCCCCTCTCAGGCTGGCAGGCCCCGCTGGCGATGGACGAGCGACCGGTTCCGGGAATAACTCGCTCCGGGTAACGGTCGAAAGTGCACCGCCAGGCGTGGGAAGGGAATTGGAATCGGAACCTTTGAGCTCCCCCGGAAGTGCTCTGGGTCACGCGGCAGCATCTGACTGCTGCCTTCATGTGCAAGGCACTAATCAGCATTGGAATGGTGACACTGGGCAGGATGTGATCACTTAAAATAGACGCCAAGGCACCGTCAGCCAACGATCGCGTCTCGTGTCAACACCCATGCTCATCCGTGATGGCACCGCGAAAGATGCAATTAGACCATCACAGGATACTCGATGTGCAAGTGAGAGAAGATATTTTTACTGCTGGGTGAGAGACGCAGAGCTTGCGCGTGAAGTAACTGGGGAGGGTGGGGGGGGGGGGATTTCAACATCTCCTCACCAGGCAGCAGTTCGTCAGTCAGTATTCTCAGGGAGGAGGGGGAGGGGGGAGGGTGGGTGGGTGTGTGGGGGGGACTTTTGTGGGCGGGGAAGGGGGGGGGCAGTCAAAATAATTTATTGCAGGGGAGAATCGCACAGAGGCAAGACCAGAGACTTAAATGAGCCTCGCGGATCTGGTGGAGGCTCAGACACAGAGGAGCTGCCAGCTTCTTGACAGCTATCAATAGTTGAACAACTGTGTGGTTATAACAGAGGAGTGTCAATGCCCTATTCCGAGTACTCTGTTTCAGGAAGGATTTATTGGTATTGGAGAGGTGTCACGGGGAGGGGAGGTGCAGTGCAGATTCACTAGGATGATCCCGGGGCCAAAAGGGTTAAATTAGGAGGAAGGTTGTCTTTTATTCCCTGGATGTTAGAAGATTAGTGCCGACTTGTACAGGTGAGGGATACAGATGTAAACAGTGCTGACTTGTACAGGTGAGAGTTACAGGTGTACACAGTGCTCGCTTGTACCGGTGAGGGGTGCAGGTGTGCACAGTGCTGACTTGTACAGGTGAGAGTTACAGGTGTGCACAGTGCTGACTTGTACAGGTGAGAGTTACAGGTGTACACTGTGCACTCTTGTACCGGTGAGGGGTGCAGGTGTGCACAGTGCTGGCTTGTACAGGTGAGAGTTACAGGTGTACACTGTGCACGCTTGTACAGGTGAGAGTTACAGGTGTACACAGTGCTTGTACAGGTGAGAGTTACAGGTGTACACAGTGCTGACTTATACAGGTGAGAGTTACAGGTGCAAACAGTGCTGACTTGTACAGGTGAGAGTTACAGGTGTACACAGTGCTGACTTGTACAGGTGAGAGTTACAGGTGCACACAGTGCTGACTTGTACAGGTGAGAGTTACAGGTGTGCACAGTGCTGACTTGTACAGGTGAGAGTTACAGGTGTACACTGTGCACGCTTGTACAGGTGAGAGTTACAGGTGTGCACAGTGCTCGCTTGTACAGGTGAGAGTTACAGGTGTGCACAGTGCTGACTTGTACAGGTGAGGGTGCAGGTGTACACAGTACTCACTTGTACAGGTGAGAGTTACAGGTGTACACAGTGCTGACTTGTACAGGTGAGGGGTGCAGGTGTACACAGTGCTGACTTGTACAGGTGAGAGTTACAAGGGTGCACAGCGCTGACTTGTACAGGTGAGGGGTACAATTCATAAATTGCAACTCAATTAATAAAATCTGGGATTGAAAAGCTCAATGATGGTGACCGTGACAACTATCCAGCAGAGGGCAGCAGAGCAGAGCTTCTGATTGGCTGTTCCGGGGAGATTTGCATACGTGCAGTGCGGTCAGCGTAAGCTGAAGGTGCACCTGCATCAGTGACCCGAGGAGTTCGACGGAAGGTGAGCATCCAGCAGAGGGCAGCAGAGCAGAGCTTCTGATTGGCTGTTCCGGGGAGATTTGCATACGTGCAGTGCGGTCAGCGTAAGCTGAAGGTGCACCTGCATCAGTGACCCGAGGAGTTCGACGGAAGGTGAGCATCCAGCAGAGGGCAGCAGAGCAGAGCTTCTGATTGGCTGTTCCGGGGAGATTTGCATACGTGCAGTGCGGTCAGCGTAAGCTGAAGGTGGTTTGTGAAGGGGCTGTTCTCGAGTGACAGCTTTACCCGAAACACTACTTACGTAGTGTCTCCCACCCATCCTCCTCCTCTAACCAAAAAAAAAAAGCTCTGTCCGTTGGATTGCTAAACTAACAAGTTTTTTATTTTTTTATTTTTCAGTAGTTGGGAAGTTAGTTCAGTGGGAATGGAGGCTAGGGCAGTTGAATGTTCCTCCTGCAGAATGTGGGAGGAAAGGGTCACCTCTCGTGTCCCTTCTGACTACATCTGCGGGAAGTGCACCCAACTCCAGCTCCTCGAGAGCCGCATTAGGGACCTGGAGCTGGAGCTGGATGAACTTCGGATCATTCGGGAGGCGGAGGAGGTTATTGAGAGGAGTTATAGGGAGGTAGTCACACCTCAGGTAAAAGAAGAAAGTAGATGGGTTACCGTCAGGGGAGGCAGAGGGAACCGGCAGGCAGTGCAGGGATCCCCTGTGGTCGTTCCCCTCTATAACAAGTATACCGTTTTGGATACTGTTGCGGGGGACGACTTACCAGGGGTAAGCAATAGGGCGCAGGTCTCTGGCACAGAGTCTGTCCCTGTTGCTCAGAAGGGAAGGGAGAAGAGGAACAGAGCACTTGTCATTGGGGACTCCATAGTTAGAGGAACAGACAGGAGGTTCTGTGGGAACGAAAGAGACTCACGGTTGGTGTGTTGCCTCCCAGGTGCCAGGGTTCGTGATGTCTCTGATCGTGTTTTTGGAATCCTTAAGGGGGAGGGGGAGCAGCCCCAAGTCGTGGTCCACATAGGTACCAACGACATAGGTAGGAAGAGAGATGGGGATTTGAGACAGAAATTCAGGGAGCTAGGGTGGAAGCTGAGAGCTAGAACAAACAGAGTTGTTATCTCTGGGTTGTTACCCGTGCCACGTGCTAGCGAAGTAAGAAATAAGGAGAGAGAGGAGTTGAACACGTGGCTACAGGGATGGTGCAGGAGGGAGGGTTTTGGTTTCCTGGATAATTGGGGCTCATTCTGGGGTAGGTGGGACCTCTACAAACAGGATGGTCTTCACCTGAACCAGAGGGGTACTAATATCCTGGGAGGGAGATTTGCTAGTGCTCTTCGGGGGGGTTTAAACTAATTCAGCAGGGGGATGGGAACCTAAATTGTAGACCCAGTGTACAGGATGTTGAGAGTAGTGAGGTCAGGGATAGGGTTAAAAGTTCGAAAGAGGGCACCGGCAAGCAGGACGCTGGTTTGAAGTGTGTCTACTTCAACGCCAGGAGCATCCGGAATAAGGTGGGTGAGCTTGCAGCATGGGTTGGTACCTGGGATCTCGATGTTGTGGCGATTTCGGAGACATGGGTAGAGCAGGGACAGGAATGGTTGTTGCAGGTTCCAGGATTTAGATGTTTCTGTAAGAACAGAGAAGATGGTAAAAGAGGAGGGGGTGTGGCATTGTTAATCAAGGAAAGTATTACGGCGGTAGAAAGGACGCTTGAGGACTCGTCTACTGAGGCAGTATGGGCCGAGGTTAGGAACAGTAGAGGAGAGGTCACCCTGTTGGGAGTTGTCTATAGACCTCCGAATAGTCCCAGAGATGTAGAGGAAAGGATTGCAAAGATGATTCTTGACAGGAGCGAGAGTAACAGGGTAGTTGTTATGGGGGACTTTAACTTTCCAAATATTGACTGGAAATACTATAGTTCGAGTACTATAGATGGGTCAGTTTTTGTGCAGTGTGTGCAGGAGGGTTTTCTGACACAGTATGTAGATAGGCCAACAAGGGGCGAGGCCACATTGGATTTGGTACTGGGGAAAGGCAATTATGATGCTATTCGACAAGATTTAGGATGTATAGGATGGGGAAGGAAACTGCAGGGGATGGGTACAATCGAAATGTGGAGCTTTTTCAAGGAACAGCTACTGCGTGTCCTTGATAAGTACGTACCTGTCAGGCAGGGAGGAAGTTGTCGAGCAAGGGAGCCGTGGTTTACTAAGGAAGTTGAAGCACTTGTCAAGAGGAAGAAGAAGGCTTATGTTAGGATGAGACATGAAGGCTCAGTTAGGGCACTTGAGAGTTACAAGTTAGCCAGGAAGGACCTAAAGGGAGAGTTAAGAAGAGCGAGGAGAGGACACGAAAAGTCGTTGGCGGATAGGATCAAGGAAAACCCTAAGGCTTTCTATAGGTATATCAGGAACAAAAGAATGACTCGAGTAAGATTAGGGCCAATCAAGGATAGTAGTGGAAAGTTGTGTGTGGAATCAGAGGAGATAGGGGAAGCATTAAATGGATATTTTTCGTCAGTGTTTACACTGGAGAAAGACAATGTTGTCGAGGAGAACACTCAGGTTCAGTCGACCAGGCTAGATGGAATTGAGGTTCACAAGGAGGAGGTGTTAGCAATTTTAGAAAATGTCAAAATAGACAAGTCCCCTGGGCCAGATGGGATTTATCCTAGGATTCTCTGGGAAGCCAGGGAGGAGATTGCTGAGCCTTTGTCCTTGATCTTTATGTCGTCTTTGTCGACAGGAATAGTGCCGGAAGACTGGAGGATAGCAAATGTTGTCCCCTTGTTCAAGAAGGGGAGTAGAGACAACCCTGGTAATTATAGACCTGTGAGCCTTACTTCAGTTGTGGGTAAAATGTTGGAAAAGGTTATAAGAGATAGGGTTTATAATCATCTTGAAAAGAACAAGTTGATCAGCGATACTCAACACGGTTTTGTGAAGGGTAGGTCATGTCTCACAAACCTTATTGAGTTTTTTGAGAAGGTGACCAAACAGGTGGATCAGGGTAAAGCTGTTGATGTGGTGTATATGGATTTCAGTAAGGCGTTTGATAAGGTTCCCCACGGTAGGCTATTGCAGAAAATAAGGAAGTATGGAATTGAAGGTGATTTAGCGGTTTGGATCAGTAATTGGCTAGCTGAAAGAAGACAGAGGGTGGTGGTTGATGGCAAATGTTCATCCTGGAGTTCAGTTACTAGTGGTGTACCGCAAGGATCTGTTTTGGGGCCACTGCTGTTTGTCATTTTTATAAATGACCTGGAAGAGGGTGTAGAAGGATGGGTTAGTAAATTTGCAGATGACACGAAGGTCGGTGGAGTTGTGGATAGTGCTGAAGGATGTTATAGGATACAGAGGGACATAGATAAGCTGCAGAGCTGGGCTGAGAGGTGGCAGATGGAGTTTAATGCGGAAAAGTGTGAGGTGGTTCACTTTGGAAGGAGTAACAGGAATGCAGAGTACTGGGCTAATGGCAAGATTCTTGGTAGTGTAGATGAACAGAGAGATCTCGGCATCCAGGTACATAAATCCCTGAAAGTTGCCACCCAAGTTAATAGGGCTGTTAAGAAGGCATATGGTGTGCTAGCCTTTATAAGCAGGGGGATTGAGTTTCGGAACCACAAGGTCATGCTGCAGCTGTACATAACTCTGGTGCGGCCACACCTGGAGTACTGCGTGCAGTTCTGGTCACCACATTATAGGAAGGATGTGGAAGCTTTGGAAAGGGTTCAGAGGAGATTTACTAGGATGTTGCCTGGTATGGAAGGAAGGTCTTACGAGGAAAGGCTCAGGGAATTGAGGTTGTTTTCGTTAGAGAGGAGAAGGCTGAGAGGTGACTTAATAGAGACATATAAGATAGTCAGAGGGTTAGATAGGGTGGACAGTGAGAGTCTTTTTCCTCGGATGGTGATGACCAACACGAGGGGACATAGCTTTAAATTGAGGGGTGAGAGATATAGGACAGATGTCAGAGGCAGTTTCTTTACTCAGAGAGTAGTAGGGGTGTGGAACGCCCTGCCTGCAATAGTAGTAGACTCGCCAACTTTAAGGGCATTTAAGTGGTCACTGGATAGACATATGGATGAAAATGGAATAGTGTAGGTCAGATAGGCTTCAGATGGTTTCACAGGTCGGCGCAACATCGAGGGCCGAAGGGCCCGTACTGCGCTGTAATGTTCTATGTTCTATGTTCTATCATCAATTGTCGTAAAAACCCATCTGGTTAACTAATGTCCCTTTTGTGAAGGAAATCTGCCGTCCTTACTTGGTCTGGCCTACATGTGACTACAGATCCACAGCGATATGGTTGACTCTTAACTGCCCCTCTGAAATGGCCAAGCGAGACACTCAGTTCAAGGGCAATTAGAGATGGGCAACAAACCCTGGGCCTTGCCACGTTGCACGATAGAGTAAAATGCAAACTCTTTTCAAGTCCAGCGACTTTGGTTAACAGTAGCTGCCAGCTCCCCAAAGCTGGGATCACAAAACATCTATTAAAGTTGATTAATATGATAATTGTCCCTGCTGTTGGAATTATTTATGTAAAATTCCCAAACAAAACTTCCCCTGTGTATTCGAGAGTGTAAATATTCCCGCCATTAGCACTTTATTAATTATCAATTAAGTATTCATTTGAATGAACTGTTTAAATACATTTTCAATGATTCATCTTCCTATCATTGCAATAATCTGGATTAAATCTATATATATATGGACACAAACATTTCAGCCTCTCATACATTAACTTTGTACTTCAAGCTTCAAAAAATATGGAAACCAGTCAGTTATTTCCTGCAAGGTTTTTGTGTGACCTGGAGTTGGATATTTGCAACCAGAGAGCAGCCTGCAAACCTCCCTCGCAATTGCACTCCAGGTGACCTCAAGATGGATGGCTGTTAGACACTCTTCAAGGAATACACCATCTCGGATCACTTAAACCCCCCTGCATCCAAAGTAATTTACAGACAGACGAGGGTCTTCCACAGTCGCCTGATGTCCCAAATTGCTTTTGAGTGAACTAAGCCTCACTCCTGTTGTGACGTTGGGATCAGCAAAGCCAATTTGTGACCAGCATAGGTTGCACAGACAACAACGTGATAATGGCCAGATAGTCTGCTTTCCAAGTGTTGGTTGAGGGGCAAATATTGGGCGAAATTCCCCTGTTATTCTCCACAAAATACCAAATGATGTTTTTGATCCAACTGGGAGTGGAGACAGAGTCTCGGTTCAACGCCTCAGCCAAAAGATAGCGCCCCTGACAGTACAGCATTCCCTCAGAACTGCATCAGAGTCTCAGCATTGATTTTCTGCTCAAGTCTTTTTAACTACTGCTGTTCTTGCGAACTGTTCTGTTGAGTGTAAGATGAAAAGCTTTGAGGGGGTGCCCCTTTTCTCAATTAACACCTTTGTACCTTGAGGCTGAAAGTTGGACATGAAGCCCAGTGCGTCGTGGCTTTGGAAGACAGTTCTACAGGGTCTGTGCGCATAGCGATTTTTGGTTATTAACTTTTTACATATTACAATCGTCGGTCAATTTGCCACTTCATGCAATGGTGGAAGATACACAGCTGTCTGTCTGTACTCTGAATGCAAAAAGTGTTTAACTAAATCCGAGCTGGCCTATTCCTTGAAGGACATCCATCTTGAGGTCACCTGGAGATCAATTGTGAGCAAAGTTTGCAGATTGCTAGCCGGTTGTGAATTTCCAACTCCAGGGGTTGGATTATGAGGAGAGGTTGAGTAGACTGGGACTGTACTCGTTGGAATTTAGAAGGATGAGGGGGGATCTTATAGAAACATTTAAAATTATGAAGGGAATAGATAGGATAGATGCGGGCAGGTTGTTTCCACTGGCGGGTGACAGCAGAACTAGGGGGCATAGCCTCAAAATAAGGGGAAGTAGATTTAGAACTGAGTTTAGGAGGAACTTCTTCACCCAAAGGGTTGTGAATCTATGGAATTCCTTGCCCAGTGAAGCAGTTGAGGCTCCTTCATTACATGTTTTTAAGGTAAAGATAGATAGTTTTTTGAAGAATAAAGGGATTAAGGGTTATGGTGTTCGGGCCGGAAAGTGGAGCTGAGTCCACAAAAGATCAGCCATGATCTCATTGAATGGCGGAGCAGGCTCGAGGGGCCAGATGGCCTACTCCTGCTCCTAGTTCTTATGTTCTTATGTTCTTATGTCACACAAAAGTCCAGCAGGAAATATCTGACCAGTGATCACAAGCCAGCCCAAGGATTCTGAGCTTCGAACTGTACCTCTATAAAACGCAGCTCTCAAACGCAACTTACTCAATACCTCAACAAACGGACCCAGGAAAAGTTGATGCCTGATCTGATAAAACAACCTCTGGATCTGGGTGGGCCGGTGCGGGCGGTTGGTGTTGCGGGGGGGGGGGGGGGAACGGGTTACTCAGAATGGTTCAACTTACTCTCTTCATTGTCATTAATGAGATGGCATTGTGCACCCAAAGGCTGGAAAGATCGCGCACGCAACGTTATACGAAGCAAACACGATAAGATGCGGCCGCAATCAGTACGGTCTCTCGGTTTCTTCCTCTCGTGCCCTTACTGGGCACCAATCAAGAAGGAAAGCTGCTAAACGCGTCGAGTGAGCACATCTTGGCATCCAGCACGATTTCTGATTCCGTTTTTAATGCACTGCTGAGGATTTGTTCTGTGATTCACAATTCTGTGTACAAATACATCGAACTGGGTTCATACACATTTATTAAAAGAAGTAGCTGGATGGATATACAAAGTGCACTCTGCAACTTGCACGCAGCGATGACTTTCACATGTTGGAGGGTTAAGCTTTTTGCAAACGTTTCATTAAATTCTCTTCCAGGACACATTTGGACTTTCCCCGCACAGACCAGTGTTTCATCGTCACTCTCTCTCGACATTCACTCAATATAAGTGACCTTTTGCCTCATATCACTCAGAATTTCCTCATTTCCTAACAATACCTTTCATTGGACCAAAATCCTCCAATTGCACAGTGCCTGAACTTTATCCCGCTGATCTTCTTGGGATCCTGCTGTGTAAACTTGGCCGCTGCTATTTACCTGCCGACTGATTCCTGATTAACTCGCTCTCGGGTATCTTTCCCCCAAAAATGAGAGGACACGATTGCACGTCTATGACAGCAAAAGGTTACAAGGACCGCCTGCTCATTTACTTGATGTACGCAAGACCTGGCTGCCATTAAATGATTGCCCCGTTAGCCGACATAGGAATAGTCACTGCTCTCCCAGAAGCCTTCAGTGCGCAAGCTGTTAGAAATCTCCTGAATGCATGAGGTGATATCTTACAAGAGAGAGAATCTAACCATCCATCCCTTGACATTCAATGCCATTACCATCACTGAATCCATTCATTATCAACATTCTGGGGGGCCACCATTAACCAGAAACTCTACCGGACCCAGTCGTATAAATACTGCGGTTACGAGAGCAGGTCAGAGGCTGGGAATCCTTCAGCGAGTAACTCGGACCGCAGTGACCCTCAGACCGCAGTGACCCTCGGACCGCAGTGACCCTCAGACCGCAGTGACCCTCAGACCGCAGTGACCCTCAGGCCGCAGTGACCCTCAGACTGCAGTGACCCTCAGACCGCAGTGACCCTCAGACCGCACTGACCCTCGGTCCGCAGTGACCCTCAGACCGCAGTGACCCTCGGACCGCAGTGACCCTCGGACCGCAGTGACCCTCAGACCGCAGTGACCCTCAGACCGCAGTGACCCTCAGACCGCAGTGACCCTCGGACCGCAGTGACCCGCAGACTGCAGTGACCCTCAGACCGCAGTGGCCCTCAGACCACAGTGACCCTCGGTCTGAGGCGACACTCTGACCGCAGTGACCCTCGGACCGCAGTGACCCTCGGACCGCAGCGACCCTCGGACCACAGTGACCCTCGGTCTGAGGCGACACTCTGACCGCAGCGACCCTCGGACCGCAGTGACCCTCGGACCGCAGTGACCCTCGGACCACAGTGACCCTCAGGCCGCAGTGACCCTCAGACCGCAGTGACCCTCGGACCGCACTGACCCTCGGACCGCAGAGGCCCTCGGACCGCAGTGACCCTCGGACCGCAGTGACCCTCGGACCGCAGTGACCCTCGGACCGCAGTGGCCCTCGGGCCGCAGTGACCCACAGACTGCAGTGACCCTCAGACTGCAGTGACCCTCAGACTGAGGCGACCCTCAGACTGCAGTGACCCTCAGGCCGCAGTGACCCTCAGACCGCAGTGACCCTCAGACCGCAGCGACCCTCAGACCGCAGTGACCCTCGGACCGCAGTGACCCTCGGACCGCAGTGACCCTCAGGCCGCAGTGACCCTCAGACTGCAGTGACCCTCAGGCCGCTGTGACCCTCAGGCCGCAGTGACCCTCAGACCGCAGTGACCCTCAGGCCGCAGCGACCCTCAGACCGCAGTGACCCTCGGACTGCAGTGACCCTCAGACCGCAGTGACCGTCACACCGCAGTGACCCTCGGACCGCAGTGACCCTCGGACCGCAGCGACCCTCAGGCCGCAGTGACCCTCGGACCGCAGTGACCCTCGGACCGCAGTGACCCTCAGGCCGCAGCGACCCTCAGGCCGCAGTGACCCTCAGACCGCAGTGATCCTCAGACCGCAGTGACCCTCAGACCGCAGCGACCCTCGGACCGCAGAGACCCTCAGGCCGCAGTGACCCTCAGACTGCAGTGACCCGCAGACCGCAGTGGCCCTCAGACCGCAGTGACCCTCAGGCCGCAGTGACCCTCAGACCGCAGTGACCCTCAGACCGCAGTGACCCTCGGACTGCAGTGACCCTCAGACCGCAGTGACCGTCACACCGCAGAGACCCTCGGACTGCAGTGACCCTCGGACTGCAGTGACCCTCAGACCGCAGTGACCCTCAGACCGCAGTGATCCTCAGACCGCAGAGACCCTCGGACCGCAGTGACCCTCAGACCGCAGTGACCCTCGGTCTGAGGCGACACTCTGACCGCAGCGACCCTCGAACCGCAGTGACCCTCGGACCGCAGTGACCCTCGGACCGCAGTGACCCTCGGACCGCAGTGACCCTCAGACAGCAGTGACCCTCAGACCGCAGTGACCCTCGGACCGCAGTGACCCTCAGACCGCAGCGACCCTCGGACCGCAGTGACCCTCGGACCGCAGTGACCCTCGGACCGCAGTGACCCTCAGACTGCAGTGACCCTCAGACCGCAGTGACCCTCAGGCCGCAGTGACCCTCGGACCGCACTGACCCTCGGACCGCACTCACCCTCGGACCGCAGTGACCCTCGGACCGCAGTGACCCTCAGACCGCAGTGACCCTCGGACCGCAGCGACCCTCAGACCGCAGTGACCCTCGGACCGCAGTGACCCTCAGACCGCACTGACCCTCAGACCGCAGTGACCCTCGGACCGCACTGACCCTCGGACCGCACTGACCCTCAGACCGCAGTGACCCTCGGACCGCAGTGACCCTCGGACCGCAGTGACCCTCGGACCGCAGTGACCCTCAGGCCGCAGTGACCCTCGGACCGCAGTGACCCTCAGACCGCAGTGACCCTCAGACCGCAGAGGCCCTCGGACCGCAGTGACCCTCAGACCGCAGAGGCCCTCGGACCGCAGTGACCCTCGGACCGCAGTGACCCTCGGACCGCAGTGACCCTCAGGCCGCAGTGACCCTCAGACCGCAGCGACCCTCGGACCGCAATGACCCTCGGACTGCAATGACCCTCGGACCGCAGTGACCCTCAGACCGCAGCGACCCTCGGACCGCAGCGACCCTCAGACCGCAGTGACCCTCGGACCGCAGTGACCCTCAGACCGCAGCGACCCTCGGACCGCAGTGACCCTCAGACCGCAGCGACCCTCGGACCGCAGCGACCCTCAGACCGCAGCGACCCTCAGACCGCAGCGACCCTCGGACCGCAATGACCCTCGGACTGCAATGACCCTCGGACCGCAGTGACCCTCAGACCGCAGCGACCCTCGGACCGCAGCGACCCTCGGACCGCAGTGACCCTCAGACCGCAGTGACCCTCAGACCGCAGTGACCCTCGGGCCACAGTGACCCTCGGACCGCACTCACCCTCGGACCGCAGTGACCCTCAGACCACAGTGACCCTCGGACCGCAGCGACCCTCGGACTGCAGTGACCCTCAGACCGCAGCGACCCTCACACTGCAGTGACCCTCAAACCACAGTGACCCTCGGACCGCAGTGACCCTCAGGCTGAGGCGACACTCTGACCGCAGTGACCCTCGGACCGCAGCGACCCTCAGACCACAGTGACCCTCGGTCTGAGGCGACACTCTGACCGCAGCGACCCTCAGACCGCAGTGACCCTCGGACCGCAGTGACCCTCGGACCACAGTGACCCTCAGGCCGCAGTGACCCTCAGGCCGCAGTGACCCTCGGACCACAGTGACCCTCAGACCGCAGTGACCCTCAGGCCGCACGACCCTCGGACCGCAGTGACCCTCGGACCGCAATGACCCTCGGACCGCAGTGACCCTCAGGCCGCAGCGACCCTCGGACCGCAGTGACCCTCAGACCACAGTGACCCTCGGTCTGAGGCGACACTCTGACCGCAGTGACCCTCGGACCGCAGTGACCCTCAGACCGCAGTGACCCTCAGACCGCAGTGACCCTCAGACCGCAGTGACCCTCGGACCGCAGCGACCCTCAGACCGCAGTGACCCTCAGACCGCAGAGACCCTCGGACCGCAGAGACCCTCGGACCGCAGCGACCCTCGGACCGCAGTGACCCTCAGGCCGCAGCGACCCTCAGACCGCAGTGACCCTCAGACCGCAGAGACCCTCGGACCGCAGTGACCCTCAGACCGCAGTGACCCTCGGACCGCAGTGACCCTCAGACCGCAGTGACCCTCAGACCGCAGTGACCCTCGGACCGCAGTGACCCTCAGACTGCAGTGACCCTCGGACACTCGGACCGCAGTGACCCTCAGACTGCAGTGACCCTCGGACCGCAGCGACCCTCAGACCACACTGACCCTCGGACCGCAGCGACCCTCGGACACTCGGACCGCAGTGACCCTCAGACCGCAGTGACCCTCAGACTGCAGTGACCCTCGGACCGCAGCGACCCTCAGACCACACTGACCCTCGGACCGCAGCGACCCTCGGACACTCGGACCGCAGTGACCCTCAGACCGCAGTGACCCTCGGACCGCAGTGACCCTCAGACCGCAGAGACCCTCGGACCGCAGTGACCCTCAGACCGCAGTGACCCTCGGACCGCAGTGACCCTCAGGCCGCAGTGACCCTCAGACCGCAGCGACCCTCAGACCGCAGTGACCCTCAGACCGCAGTGACCCTCGGACCGCAGTGACCCTCAGACCGCAGTGACCCTCGGACCGCAGTGACCCTTGGACCGCAGTGACCCTCAGGCCGCAGTGACCCTCAGACCGCAGCGACCCTCAGACCGCAGTGACCCTCAGACCGCAGTGACCCTCGGACCGCAGTGACCCTCAGACTGCAGTGACCCTCGGACACTCGGACCGCAGTGACCCTCAGACTGCAGTGACCCTCGGACCGCAGCGACCCTCAGACCACACTGACCCTCGGACCGCAGCGACCCTCGGACACTCGGACCGCAGTGACCCTCAGACCGCAGTGACCCTCGGACACTCGGACCGCAGTGACCCTCAGACTGAGCGACCCTCGGACCGTAGCAACCCTCGGACTGAGTCGACACATTGCAGTGACCCTCAGATCACAGTGACCCTCAGATCAGACCCTCAGATCACAGTGACCCTCAGATCACAGTGACCCTCAGATCAGACCCTCAGATCACAGTGACCCTCGGAATTCAGTGGACTATCAGACCTTCCTGTTGGCCAAACATTTATTCTGGATGCAATTCCATTGCTAAAAGAGCCCACCCCAGACAAGGGTACAGCCTTGGTTGAGGTGAATAAACTGCCTCAGGGGGCGTCTAACAGGTTTGTGGTGGGCAGAGTGTGTGTTACACTCTAATAGCTGTCAGCAAATTAAATTTCAATCTCCTAATTTAACCAAAATCCACAAAGAAATGACATTGGAGAAGTTCCTGATCTGAATGAATTTCAAGTGAACACTTTATCGAACCACGCTGGGTCTGTCCCACTACCCTGACCTGTCGCTCGTCCTGAGGTCTGTCCTGATGGGACTGGAAGGCCTCGCTCACTAAAAGAGATCTTGGGGGCGTTTCTCCCAAATGGAGCCCAAGTGTTGGCGGCGTCATGAAGGCCGTCACGTTTCACGACGGCGAGAAACGGGCACGGGGGACGGCCGATTCTGGCCCCCCTGCACAGCGCTGGTTCGCGCCGCTCCAGCCTCCCTTCCCGGCGCCAAATGGGCGCAGCGCCAACCTGCGCATGCGCGGGGGACTTCTTCAGCTCGCCGGCCCCGACTCAACATGGAGTCGGTGTTCAGGGGCCGGCCGCGCCAGGAAGTAGGCCCGGGGAGGAGAGGCCGGCCCGCCGATTGGTGGGACCCGATCGCGGGCCAGACCCCATCGGAGGCCCCCCCCCCCCCCCCCCCCCCCGGTGAAGGAGCTCTCCTCCCGGCCTCCCGCCCAACAAGCCGCCCACCGGCCGTTCGCGCAGAGTTCCCAGCAGCAGTGAGCAGGGGTGAACGGCGCCGGCGGTACTCTGTCGTATCCACGCGGCCACTCGGCTCATCCGGGCACGGATGGCGCAGCGGTCCGCGGCCGGCGCCGTGCCAACCGTGCCGGCACAAAGAATCGCGTGCCAGCATCGGGGCGCGGTTGCGGCAATTCTCCGGCCTGGCCCGCGGCTCGGAGAATTGCCCCCTTTCTTCGTAGCTGGATCTGAGTTCAACATTCTGAAGGACCCCTCAGCAAACTGACCCAGGCTCCCACCGTCCGGTTTACCAAGCCTTCCGGATTGTTCTAGGCCCTCCGGAAGTTCCTTATGAACCCCCTCGGCGCAGCGGCGAGCAACGACCAATGGAAAAATAACAGGAGGGGAAATAGGAATTGTGTTTCATTCACTTAAATTTCCTTAAGTTATTTCATTCATCCGCCGTTTGGAACAATTGGCGGCTGGGGGAAAAGGATGGTTCAGGATTATCCCGTCGGGTAACGGAACTTGCTTTCTGATTGGGCGCTCGCAGGCGGGGAGGGTGGAGGGAGGGTGTGAGGTCAGGCGGGGAATCCGCCAAGAATCCCACCCATCGGAATCGACAACCTTGCTCCCAGTGGACCCCAGCTCTCAAGTAGAACGTAGAACATACAGTGCCGAAGGAGGCCATTCGGCCCATGGATTTGCACCAACCCACTTAGGCCCTCACTCCCACCCTATCCCCGTAACCAAATCACCAATCCTAGCCTTTTTTGGACACTAAGGGGCAATTTAGCACGGCCGATCCACCGAACCTGCACATCTTTGGACTGTGGGAGGAAACCGGAGCACCCGAAGGAAACCCACGCAGACACAGGGAGAACGTGCAGACTCCGCACAGACAGTGACCCAGCCGGGAATCGAACCTGGGACCCTGGCGCTGTGAAGCCGCAGTGCTATCCATGTGTGCTAACGTGCTGCCCCACAGCAAGTAGCAGGAAGACCACTGGGGGTTCAAACAGGGAATGGGCGAACACGGAGTCACTCGGTTTGAGCCGTTACTTTAGGTCTCCCTCCATTATGCCCCCGCCCCCCCTCCTCCTCTACATCCCTCAAACCCCACATTATGTCAGGGTGGCACAGTGGTCAGCACCGCTGCCTCACAGCGCCAGGGGCCTGGATTCGATTCTGACCTCGGGCGTCAGTGCGGAGTCTGCACCTCCTCCCCGTGTCTGCGTGGGTTTCCTCCGGGTGCTCCGGTTTCCTCCCACAGTCCAAAGATGTGCAGGTTAGGTGGACTGGCCATGTTAAATTGCCTTAGTGTTCAAAGGTTAGGCGGGAGTTACGGGAATGGGGTGGGGGAGTGGGCCTAGGTAGGAGGCTCTTTTGTTGTGTGGGTGCAGACCTGACGGGCCAAATTATATGTGGATCGTTCCATCCCTACTGGGCAGGAGGATTAAAAATCGGCCATTAAATTTCCTTTTCTAAACCACAAAACACCATTAAATCCCCAAAAGGCGTAAACACACAGATCTTTGTTACAGCTAATCTTTCTCCAATTACATGGATTACAGTTAAATGGCTCATTATACTGCTCAGCGAGGGGCAATTATGGGTTGAAATCTCCTGAGAAAAATTCGAAGGTTTTTTTTTCAGTAAACATTTTCTTTTGCTCTCGCTCTCTGTCTAACCCCTGATGCTCGAGAGACTTGTGGGCAAAGTGAGGTCGTCTCCCAACGGATGACCTTTGCACCCTCACCCCAGGGCAGAGTGGCTTTAGCTCCTTGGGTGTCGACCCTCCAACTTGTCCCACTTGACGATCTTGTGGTCGCATTCTCCCCTCTGGTCCCTCTCCCTCTAATTGCTCCTCAGACCCAAACCGTCCGTTCGTACGCCCTTGTCCGGCACCTCCGTTTGTGGCCAAAGCTGGGCTCTTGTCTGCCGGCCGGGGAGCATGAAAAAGGCCCGGCCTGTCTCTTTTTGGGAAGGCCCATCCGTAGGACGAGCCAATCAGGCGGCGGCGAGGTCTTCCCCTGGAATCAAGTCCCCGGGGGAGGGGGCAGAGGTCTGGCCTACCGAGGGCTCTCAGCCAATCGGGGGCCAACGGTTCCCGTGCTCAGCAGCGCCACTTGGGAAGGAGGTGGCTGCTGCTGGAAGGACAAGCATTGGAGTCTCAGAATCGCCAAAGCCATGGTGCGTAAAGTGGGGAGGGGTGGGGGGGTTTATGTGGTGGGGGTCAGCAACAAGAGGAGGGGGTGGCTCTCAGCGGACGGCCCTTTCCAGATGTCCAGTCCCTAGGTCAGGCCCTCAGCATCTTTGATCAAAGGACCCACTCCCCTTCCCTCCACCTCCTGAGGTGATAATCTCCAAATGTATAAATGAGATTATGCATTGATATATAGTCTCATAGAATTTACAGTGCAGAAGGAGGCCATTCGGCCCATTGCATCTGAACCGGCCCTTGGAAAGAGCACCCGACTTAAACCCACGCATCCTCCCTATCCCCGTAACCCAGTAACCCCACCTAACATTTTGGATACTAAGGGTCAATTTAGCATGGCCAATCCACCTAACCTGCACATCTTTGGACTGTGGGAGGAAACCGGAGCACCCGGAGGAAACCCACGCACACACGGGGAGAACATGCAGACTCCGTACAGACAGTGACCCAAGCCGGGAATCGAACCCGGGTACCTGGCGCCGTGAGGCAGCAGTGCTAACCACCCTGCCGCCCGCACGAGGCAACCGAGGGGAGGGGGTGTAGGCTTCAGCAGGGATTGAGTTGGGCAATGTTAACGAGGCGGAAGCAGACTGTCTGAGTCACGGGGCAGACGCATTCCAGAAACTCTCAGCCGAGGGGCAAATGCGACACCGGAGTGGGGAAAAAGCCGGGAGTTACCGGGAGGGAGAAGGAATCCGTGGCCAGGGACTGGAGTCTGTTTGTGACAAATGGGATAACTTTACCAGCAGGGGAAGAATCATCCCACTTCTTTTATAATCCCCCCACCCCGTCCATCGCCCACCCCCATTCCTGTCCTAATTTTCCGGAGCATGCTCAATAATTGATAGGTGGGGAGTACACTGGAGGTGAAGCAGTTGCTGCGAATCCCTAGCAAATCGGCAAACAGCTCCTTCTGTCTGGACTGCCTCCAGATCCCTGCGGCAACTTCCTCCCAGACCACTTTGGATGTCGCCCAAGGGCAAATATTAGAAATGCACACAGCAGGCGTGAGGGACAGCGCAGTTTCCTGGATTGAATGTAGCGAGAGCTGGGATCGCTGAGTGTAATCGTAACGGCTCTGCTCGGTCTACAGGAAATGGAGCCTCACCGTTGCTATCTTTCGCCCTCCCTCACTCGCTCGCTCCCCCTCCTTTCATCACTTCTTTCTTTCTCTCCGTTGGCCTGTTCCCATTCCCCTTTGTCATGTCACACCCACAGAGGTCCCTTTTCCCCTCTGATGTACGATCAGTTCACTACAAGACGATGAGAACGAGTGAACACAGGCTTTATTATCCAAGAACTTGCCTGCCTGTGACTGCTGTAGTAATGAGTGGCGCCCTCAGGCGGCAGGTCTATATACCGCCCCTGGGTGGGCGGGGCCAGAGGCGGAGCCCACCAGGATTCCAGTACAGTACATGGAAGGAGATCATATTACCATTCCCTGGCCATAGGCCATAGTACCTTTGGCCAGGAATTTTAACGATATTGTGGCCATGGACCTTAAGATCTGAGATCAAGCTAACAATATATTTATTTTAAATTTTGTAGATTTAGCAATGAGATTTAGTCAACCAACCATTGTAAAAAAGTAAAGGAAAGAGAGTAATCCTGGATCAGATCATGGAAAAATGGTAGGGACAGGAATGGGCCCACCGGCAAAATTCCTTACAGACAACGGGAAGAATTTGCTTATGATGCGTTTAGGGATACGTGTGAAAACATTAATATCACAGTTATGAATACGGCTGCGGAAAGCCTATTTAGTAATCGTGTGTGAAAAGAAACCATGCTGTAATCTATGACATGCTCTGGAAAATGTTGACAGATAGACCAAATTGCAAGTTAAATTCAGCTTTAGCATGGGCGGTACATGCGAAGAATTCGTTGCAGATGGTTGGGGGCTATAGTCCCTATTAATTAGTGTTTGGTAGAAATCCTAAAATTCCCTCCATTTTGGATGACCAGCCTCCAACTTGTGAAGGGGCTACAATTAGCTCTGCCTTTGCTGAGCATTTAAATGCATTACAAAGTGGTAGAAAAGCTTTTTTGGAAGCAGAAGTCTCTGAAAGAATTCGCAGAGCTTTAAGACATAATGTACGGCCAGGAAATACCGTTTTTCAGCAAGGAGACATAGTATACTATAAGAGAGACAATTTTAATGAATGGAACGGCCCAGGGAAAATCATAGGCATAGATGGCAAAATAATTATTTTGCAATATGGCAATCAAACTGTTCATCAAGGATAATGGGTACAGATTACAAATTTTCAAGTTTAGACAGAGCAGACAGACATGATGAGGAACCAGGGTCATTTGGAACGCACATGTTACAGAACTATGATGACCAGTTAACTGATATAGACAGGGTTTCTGTAGAGGAACACAATACTTCTGATGAATTAGAACAGGCCATTTTTCCGAAAGGATAACTGCCAAAAGTTGGTACAAAAGTGACATACTTGCCTGAAGGGTCTAGTCAATGGAAAGATGCAACTCTTATTAGTAGAGCATGGAAGGCCACTGGAAAGTATAAACACTGGTTGAATGTACAGAATTCAGGGATTCAGGGGAAGGAGTCAAGACCATTGATTGGGAACATGAAGTTCAAAAATGGAGGGCACAGAAACGCAGTGCCAGTTCAGGTAATACATCATATAGTGAACAGGTCAGCAGGAAAAGGTCGAGAACTATTGAAAGGACATCCCACAGCAGAAAGAAA
This sequence comes from Scyliorhinus canicula, assembly GCF_902713615.1. Lineage (NCBI taxonomy): Eukaryota > Metazoa > Chordata > Chondrichthyes > Carcharhiniformes > Scyliorhinidae > Scyliorhinus > Scyliorhinus canicula. Next base: position 10,095,132 of record NC_052172.1, read on the forward strand.
GATCAAGCAGTAGCAGTACAGAACGAGATACCAGGCGGGAGAGGGGATATAGTTTATCAAGGTCTCGGAACATAAGTAAGACTACAAATACTAATAGGAGTAGAAGTCCACATGCACGTGAGATTTTGGTGGCCTCCAATAAATTAGGTGAAAAAGTTATTAAAGATGCCAGACAGCAAGAACTGCATAGTTGGAGTGAATTTGGGGTATACACGGAGGTACTGGATAGCGGACAAAAAGCTCTATCCCACAGATGGATTTGTACGGAAAAGGTTATTCTGAATGGGACTTATGAGGCAAAGGCCAGGCTTTTGGCAAGGGGATTTGAAGAAAACTTTGAAGATCAGGATTTAAGCAGGAAAGGTTATCTTCTTGGCTCTATTAGCCACAAAGACATGGGAATGCAAATCTATAGATATAAAAGCTGCAATTTTGCAGGGGCATCAGCTCCAGAGAGACATTTTTCTCCGTCCTCCTAAAGAGGCAGCTAACACAGAAGGGGTACTCTGGAAGTTGAACAAATGTGTATATGGATTAAATGATGCGTCTAGAGTCTGGTATTTTTCGGTAAGGTCAGTTTTGTTAAAGTTAGGCTGTTGCCAGTTGAAAGCAGATCCGGCAATGTTTTACTGGCACCATTAGGGAAATCTTTCTGGCATCTTTATGATGCATGTCGATCATTTTTTTGTGGAGTGGGACTAGTGATTTTGCAGCTATTGTAATCTCTGGTTTGAAGAAAGAATTCAGGGTTGGAAGTCAGGCTTCCGGTGCATTTAAATATATTGGACTGGCAATCGGACAGCAGGGTAGCATGGTGGTTAGCATAAATGCTTCACAGCTCCAGGGTCCCAGGTTCGATTCCCGGCTGGGTCACTGTCTGTGTGGAGTCTGCACATCCTCCCCCTGTGTGCGTGGGTTTCCTCCGGGTGCTCCGGTTTCCTCCCACAGTCCAAAGATGTGCGGGTTAGGTGGATTGGCCATGCTAAATTGCCCGTAGTGTCCTAATAAAAGTAAGGTTAGGGGGGGGGGGGTTGTTGGGTTACGGGTATAGGGTGGATACGTGGGTTTGAGTAGGGTGATCATGGCTCGGCACAACATTGAGGGCCGAAGGGCCTGTTCTGTGCTGTACTGTTCTATGTTCTATGTTCTAAGTTAGGGGCAACTTTACGTCAGCAATCTTATTTGGAGAGCATCAGCCCAATAGCAATTAGTCGGGTTTCACAAAAAGACGCAATGGTTTCAAAGATGGAAACAGAGCAACTGTGAAGATAAATTGGGCAACTGAACTGGTTAGGTAGACAGACTAGACCAGACATTAGTTTTGATGTCTTAGAGTTGAGTACAAAAATGAATGATCCTAAAGTGGAAGACATAATGAGGACAAATAAAGAGTTGGTCAAACTAAAAATGTAGGAGTGTGTTTTGAGGTTCCCGGTTTTAGGTGATCTTGGGCACTTGAAACTCATAGTTTATAGCGATGCGGCCTATGTAAATTTATGTGATGGGGTATCAAGCGCAGGGGGTTTTATAATTTTTCTTTTGGGGAACAATGGTAAATGTTGCCCTCTTGTGTGGGAAACAAAGAAAATAAGGAGAGTGGTCAAAAGCACTTTGGTTGCTGAGACTTGAAGCCTTGTAGAAGGCTTAAAGTCTGGTCGTCATTTCACTAGTTCCCCACTTTCATTCGATCTGCGGTTCCCCGCTAATTCTGCTCCCTCTTCCTCGTGCCGTCAAACAAAATATTTGTTCAATCCATAGAGAATCCCTGCCGCGCAGAATGAGGCCGTTCGGCCCATTGAGTCGGCACCGACCCTCTACCTAGGCCCACACCCCCACCCTTTCCCCGTAACCCCCACATCTTTGTGGACTGTGGGAAGAAACCGGAGCACCCGGGGGGGGAAACATGCGCACACACGGGGAGAACGTTTAAACTGCACGCAGACATTCCCATTTCCTTATTCCCCATGAAACGTTTTCTAGCCTCTGCCTCTGGGGGACCCACATTTACTTTTGCTGATCTTTTCCTTCTTACCTCTGCATGGAAACTCTTGCAAACTGTTTTGACGTTTCTTGCATATCGAGCCTCATATTTATTAGTTAATTCTTGGCAAATTTTTCCGCATCCTTCGTTGATTTTTAACAATCCCCCCCACCCACCCGCCGTCCTCCTCAGGTTTATTACAATTTTGAACGGTCTTGTAGGTGACCAATAATGAATGACCTCAGGACATTGGTGAGAAAGGATCTTGGCTGAGGAAAATCAGAACGTGGAATCCTTTTGCATCGGCGGGGGTGGCTTGTAGGCCTTCAAACAGTACTTACGCGATTGGACAGAGCATTGAACAAGACATCATTTGGAGCTTGAAACAGATGTAAAGTAACAACTGCGGGGGTCCTTCATCTTAATTTGTACTGAACCAATCAAATCAATAAAAGTGATGAGTTTCTAGAATGCCTTCATGGCATTTCCTGGAGCAACATGTTGTGGAACTAATTCGGGACAAAGTTAATTTACATCTAATATTGCGCAAAAGGCAGGATTAATTAAGAATGTCACAGTAAACGGTCCACTGGGAAATAGTGATCATAATACAATTGAAATCCACTTTAAATTTTAAAACAATGTACTCCTATCACAACCAGGGTCTTAAGCTTAAATAAGGCCAATAACATAGGTTTGAATTCAATACAATTCTAGAATTAAAAGTCTAGTGATGACCATGAAACCATTGTCGATTGTCGTCAAAAACACTAATGTCCATTAGCGAAGGAAATCTGCCGTCCTTACCCGGCCTGGCTTACATGTGACTCCAGGCCCACACAGCGATGTGGTTGACTCTTAAATGACCCCAGGGACAGGCAATAAATGCTGGATCAGCCAGGGATGCCCGTACACCATGAACGAAGAATAAAACGCTCTCACACTCACACACACACACACTCACACAGAGACAGCTGGAACTCAGGGGGTGAACAATGGTAACGTGAAGTAAGAAATTCATGTGGGGTGAGGCCCACCTTCCGTCCGGTGGCAAGTGGACTGTTTGTGGGTAGAGGGAGCTGAATGGGAAGGAGGTAAACAAGACACAGAAAGAAATGGATGGTCTGAATCCAGCTGAGAGAGGGGCAGGACCATCTTCCTCACTGCATTAGCAGCCTGATTAATATTCATGAAGGAAATGCTTAATGTAGAAAACTCCAATATCGGCCGGGAATGTTTAATGTCTGCCAATTCGATGTCAAGTTACTTTCCATCACAAATCTCCAACCCCATATGTTTAACAAAATAAAATAATGAATATAATTAGTTCGCAAAGACTCCAGCGCTCCGCTGGTTGGAGTGTTTGCAAATTAGGAAGTTACTTCTGATTTAACAGATCCGTTAAACTACTTCACCCCCCCCCCCCCCCCCACCCCCCCCACCCCTCCCACACCTGCCTCCATTGCCGCCTCTAACAACAGCAGCTGTGCTTTTATTCTGGGATCTGCTTCGTCGTTCGCAAGCTGCTGAAAATAAAATGTAACCTGAACAGTCTTCTCCAGCCCCTTTTCCTATCCTTACCGGCATGGGAGATGGGGCAGAATTGGCAAGGCTGGCATTGATGGTGCAGCCCAGTCCCCCAAGAGAAAGTGGACCACCGGGGGAGGGGGGGGGGGGGGGGCGGGTTACGAGGCGAGATTACACAGGTGGGGCCTGTTTTCGAACAGATTTAGAAGGTTAAGGGGTGATCGGATCGAAGAATTCAAGATGGGCGGGATTCTCCGACCCCCCCCCTCCGCCCCCGGCAGGGTCAGAGAATCACTGGGGGGGGGGGCGGCCGTATTCTCCAGCGCCGGGTTTCGGGCAGGGACGGACTTCAAGCCAAGCCAGTCGGGGGCCGTTGGCAGGGCCCCCCGGAAATCCTCCGGGCCCCGATGGGCTGAGCGGCCGTTCGTTTTTGGCCAATCCCGCCAGTGTGGGTTACGCATGGTAGGACCTGCCAGGTAAGTCAGCTGGGGCGGTCCTCGGGGGGGGGGGGGGGGGGGGGGGCCCGGGTGGGCCCCCACGGTGCTCTGGCACGCGATCGGGGCCCGCCGATCTGCGGGTGGGCCTGCGCCGTGGGGGCACTCCTTCCTTCCGCGCCGGCCGGCCCCTGTCGGACTCCGCCACGGCAGGCACGGAGAAGAGAACCCCACCCTGCATGCGCCAAAGCACGTCGGCCGGTCCGCCCGGAACCGCGCTGGAGCGGCGCCAAGCCCTCCGGCATCCACCTAGCCCCCAGAAGTACGGAGAATTCCGTACTTTCGGCGGCTGTTGATGCTGGAATGGTTGCTGTCGGTTCTTCCACCGGCGTGGAGACTGATCGCGCTAATCTCGCAGATTGGGAAAGACAGGGTTGGTAAAGATAAACTAGTTTCACTGCTTGGAGATTCTAAAACCGGGGGGCATGGATTAAAAATTAGGGTCAAAGCGATCAGGAGAAATATTGGGGAGAACTTCTTCATTGAAAGGATGTTGTGGTTTGGAACACTGTCCCACAAACAGCAGCTGAAGTTAGGCCAGTTGTTATTGTAAATCTGAGATAGGTAGATTTCTGCTCAGCAAAGATTTGAAGGGATATGGGTTAATGGAATCAGGCCACAAATCAGCCATGATCTCATTGAATGGCGGGACAGGCTCAAGGGGCTGAATGGCCTCCTTCTGTTCCTACGTGGTGGTGGCCACAGCTGTTGGTGAAATGTCGCAGTCCGTATTTCAAACTAAAAACGGTGCGCAGAAAGTCATCCGCTAGACACCAAGCGACCCGTTGCAAAACCGGAGAGTCAGGCTTGAAACGGGACCACTCGGCACCTTACCTGTCCCCAGCTGCGACGGGCAGGCGGGAAGCCTGCTTCTGTAGGCCTCACTGACAAAGCCATTCGGCTTGTGGCGGATCTCACTCCAATTACCCTGGAGCTCACCTGAGGGAAAGAATCCCCATTGGCAAAGTGGGAGGTCGAAACAGGCAAGCTGTCTTCACAGCAAATGTCATCCTCAGCACAAGGCAGCAGAGGTTTGTGTGGGAACTTAAAAGCAAAGTCTCCACAGTTCCAGATGACTGCTTTCCCCTTTGAGGCGGGGGGGGGGGGGGAGAACAGAATGGTGTTGGTTTAATCCTGAGGATCACCACACCTCAGGTGAGGGGCGAGGTTGAGATGGCGAGGCCGTCATGACTAACTTCAGCCGGTACGGGGATTGAACCCGTGCCGTTGGCCTCGCTCTGCATCACCAACCAGCTCTCCAGGCAACTGAGATAAAGCGGCCCCCTCAACTAGCACAGGGGTGTCCCAGGGTCAACCTTTCGTGGAAGATACAATAGGACCTCCAGCGAGAAGGAGATTGTGGCCCATATTTAACCGTTAACGCCATTCAGGCCTTTTGCTGTAATCACTCCAAAGGCTGCGCCTTTGCATCCAAGTGAATAAGGGGCTGCCGCGAAGAGAGACGAGCCCCCCAACTGGATCCGATTAAAGACATGGCCTCATCTTCAGGAACCCCCAGACACAGGGGGCAGGATTATGCGGGAAACGGCGGGGTGGGCAAGGAGTGGCGTGAACCACTCCGGCGTCGGGCCGCCACAAAGGTGCGGAATCCTCTGCACCTTCAGGGGCAAGGCCAGCATGGAAGTGGTTTGCGCCGCATCGGCCGGCGGGAAAGGGGGCTGGCGCCACGCCAACCGGCGCTGAAGGGGCGCTGAACGGGAGCGCCAGCGTGTGTGTGGACGGCATCCCAGCAAATGCGCAGGGTCGGGGTTCATGTCCGCGTCGGCCATCGTGGGGGGACCACAGTGGCCGGCGCGGAGGAATGGAGTGCCCCCACGGCACTGGTCCACCCGCGGATCGGTGGGACCTGATCGCAGGCCAGGCCACCGTGGGGACACCTCCCGAGGCTATATCCCCCACCCCGGAGGTCCCACGCGCAGCCAGGTCCCGCTGGCCAATACCTGGTGTAATGTACACCGGCGGGACCGGCCGTAAACGGGCGGCCACTCGCCCATCGCGGGCCAGAGAATCGCCGGGGGGGAGGCCGCTGCTAGAGTCTGGCGAGGCGCAATTCCCGCACCCACCAAATCCCCGGCGCAGGAGAATTCGGCAGCCGGCGGGGGCGGGATTCACGCCGCCCCCGGCGATTCTCCGGCTGGGCGGGGGGGGGGGGCGGAGATTCCCGCCCATGAAGTGCGAAATGACAGTACATTCAACAGGTCTGACCACTGGGACTTGGAGAGAGGGGTGAGTATGGGAGTCGGGGCTGCCAATGAGTGCGGGGCTGAGGGCTGGAAAGTGAGTTATCGATCGCACAGTAAGAGGGAGGAGAGTTATCGATCGCACAGTAAGAGAAAGGAGAGTTATCGATCACACAGTAAGAGAAAGGACAGTTATCGATCACACAGTAAGAGGGAGGAGAGAGTTATTGATCGCACAGTAAGAGAGAGGACAGTTATCGATCACACAGCAAGAGAAAGGAGAGTTATCGATCACACAGTAAGAGGGAGGAGAGAGTTATCGATCACACAGTAAGAGAAAGGAGAGAGTTATCGATCACACAGTAAGAGGGAGGAGAGAGTTATCGATCACACAGTAAGAGGGAGGAGAGAGTTATCGATCACACAGTAAGAGGGAGGAGAGAGTTATCGATCACACAGTAAGAGGGAGGAGAGAGTTATCGATCACACAGTAAGAGGGAGGAGAGAGTTATCGATCACACAGTAAGAGGGAGGAGAGTTATCGATCACACAGTAAGAGGGAGGAGAGAGTTATCGATCACACAGTAAGAGGGAGGAGAGTTATCGATCACACAGTAAGAGGGAGGAGAGTTATCGAGCACACAGTAAGAGAAAGGAGAGTTATCGATCACACAGTAAGAGGGAGGACAGTTATCGATCACACAGTAAGAGGGAGGAGAGAATTATCGATCACACAGTAGGAGAAAGGAGAGAGTTATCGATCACACAGTAAGAGGGAGGAGAGTTATCGATCACACAGTAGGAGAAAGGAGAGAGTTATCGATCACACAGTAGGAGAAAGGAGAGAGTTATCGATCACACAGTAAGAGGGAGGAGAGAGTTATCGATCGCACAGTAAGAGGGAGGAGAGAGTTATCGATCGCACTGTAAGAGGGAGGAGAATTATCGAGCACACAGTAGGAGGGAGGAGATTTATCGAGCACACAGTAGGAGAAAGGAGATAGTTATCGATCACACAGTAAGAGGGAGGAGAGAGTTATCGATCGCACAGTAAGGGGCAGTAGAGAGTTATCGATCGCACAGTAAGAGGGAGGAGAGAGTTATCGATCACACAGTGAGTGGGAGGAGAGAGTTATCGATCACACAGAAGAGGAATTATCGATCACAGTAAGAGGGAGGAGAAAGTAATCGATCGTACAGAAATAGGGTGGAGAGCGGTATAGATCCCAAGTAAGGGGCTGGTTTAGCACAGGGCTAAATAGCTGGCGTTTAAAGCAGACCAAGGCAGGCCAGCAGCACAATTCAATTCCCGTACCAGCCTCCCCGAACAGGCGCCGGAATGTGGAGGAGGGAGGTTCGATCACACAGTAAGGGGCAGGAGAGAGTTATCGATCACACAGTAAGGGGCAGGAGAGAGTTATCGATCACACATTAAGAGGGAGGAGAGAGTTATCGATCACACATTAAGAGGGAGGAGAGAGTTATCGATCACACATTAAGAGGGAGGAGAGAGTTATCGATCACACAGTAAGGGGCAGGAGAGAGTTATCGATCACACAGTAAGAGGGAGGAGAGAGTTATCGATCACACAGTAAGAGGGAGGAGAGAGTTATCGATCACACAGTAAGGGGCAGGAGAGAGTTATCGATCACACAGTAAGGGGCAGGAGAGAGTTATCGATCACACAGTAAGAGGGAGGAGAGAGTTATCGATCACACAGTAAGAGGGAGGAGAGAGTTATCGATCACACAGTAAGGGGCAGGAGAGAGTTATCGATCACACAGTAAGAGGGAGGAGAGAGTTATCGATCACACAGTAAGGGGCAGGAGAGAGTTATCGATCACACAGTAAGGGGCAGGAGAGAGTTATCGATCACACAGTAAGGGGCAGGAGAGAGTTATCGATCACACAGTAAGAGGGAGGAGAGAGTTATCGATCACACAGTCAGGGGCAGGAGAGAGTTATCGATCACACAGTAAGAAGGAGGAGAGAGTTATCGATCACACAGTAAGAGGGAGGAGAGAGTTATCGATCACACAGTAAGGGGCAGGAGAGAGTTATCGATCACACAGTAAGAGGGAGGAGACAGTTATCGATCACACAGTAAGAGGGAGGGGAGAGTTATCGATCACACAGTAAGTGGGAGGAGAGAGTAATCGATCGCACAGAAATAGGGTGGAGAGCGGTATAGATCCCACAGTAAGGGGCTGGTTTAGCACAGGGCTAAATACCTGGCGTTTAAAGCAGACCAAGGCAGGCCAGCAGCACAATTCAATTCCCGTACCAGCCTCCCCGAACAGGCGCCGGAATGTGGAGGAGGGAGTTTTGATCACACAGTAAGAGGGAGGAGAGAGTTATCGATCACACAGTAAGGGGAGGATAGGGTTATCGATCGCACAGTAAGAGGGAGGAGAGAGTTATCGATCACACTGTAAGAGGGAGGGGAGAGTTATCGATCACACAGTAAGGGGGAGGATAGGGTTATCGATCGCCCAATAAGAGGGAGGAGAGAGTTATCGATCACACAGTAAGAGGGAGGAGAGAGTTATCGATCACACTGTAAGAGGGAGGAGAGAGTTATCGGTCATACAGTAAGGGGGAGGAGTGAGTTATCGATCACACAGTAAGGGGCAGGAGAGAGTTATCGATCACACAGTAAGAGGGAGGAGAGAGTTATCGATCAAACAGTAAGAGGGAGGAGAGAGTTATCGATCACACAGTAAGAGGGAGGAGAGAGTTATCGATCAAACAGTAAGAGGGAGGAGAGAGTTATCGATCACACAGTAAGAGGGAGGAGAGAGTTATCGATCACACAGTAAGAGGGAGGAGAGAGTTATCGATCACACAGTAAGAGGGAGGAGAGAGTTATCGATCACACAGTAAGAGGGAGGAGAGAGTTATCGATCACACAGTAAGAGGGAGGAGAGAGTTATCGATCACACAGTAAGAGGAGAGAGTTATCAATCACACAGTGAGAGGGAGGAGAGAGTTATCGATCACACAGTGAGAGGGAGGAGAGAGTTATCGATCACACAGTAAGGGGCAGGAGAGAGTTATCGATCACACAGTAAGAGGGAGGAGGGAGTTATCGATCACACAGTAAGGGGGAGGAGAGAGTTATCGATCACACAGTAAGAGGAGGGCGTTATCGATCACACAGTAAGAGGGAGGAGACAGTTATCGATCACACAGTAAGAGGAGAGAGTTATCGATCACACAGTAAGAGGGAGGAGAGAGTTATCGATCACACAGTAAGAGGGAGGAGAGAGTTATCGATCACACAGTAAGAGGGAGGCAAGATTTATCGATCACACAGTAAGAGGAGAGAGATATCGCTCACAGGAAAAGGGAGGAGAGAGTTATCAATCATACAGTAAGATAGAGGAGAGAGTTTTCGATCGCACCCTACTACTTCGCCCCTCCTACCTTCCGCGGGAGTTCAGCTCCCTTATCCTGACGGCAGTTTACATCCCACTCCACGTGAACATGAAAACCGCACTGGATGAAGTAATCACCACCACAAATAGCCTTGAGACGTGACATCCCAAGGTCTTGTTCATTGTAGCTGGGGACTTCAACCAGGCCAAGCTCAAGAGCGTACTACCAACTTACTACCAACACTTCACCTGTTCTACCAGAGACCCAAACATCCGGGATCACTGCTTCACAAATATCAAACATGCTGACCCCTCTATTGCCCACCCTCAATTCTACCCACAGGGCTGTGCTTCTGCTCCCGGCTTATAAGCAAAAACTGAAGCGGGAGAATCCGTCAAAGAAAATTGTGCATTGTTAGTCTGAGGAATCGGATGATCTCCTACGGGATTGCTTCCAGTCAGTGGACTGGTCAGTATTTAAAAACTCTGCGACCAGCCTGAACGAGTACGCCACTACAGTAACTGACTTCATTAGTAAGTGTGTAGAAGACTGTGTGCCAAAGAAGCAAATCCACGTGTTTCCCAATCGGAAACCCTGGATGAACAGGGATATCCATTGCTTACTGAAGTCTAGGTCTGAGGCGTTCAAGTCAGACGACCCTGACCTCTACAAGAAAGCCAGATACGATCTAAAGAAATCCATCAAAGATGCCAAAAGACAGTACCTGGACCAAGCTCGAGTCCCAGGCTAGCCACACGGAGCCCCGCCGTCTATGGCAAGGTCTGCAAGACATAACGGGCTACAAGATGAAGGCATGTAAAATCGTCGGCTCCAACGCACCCCTCCCTGATGAGCTCAGCGCATTCTATGCCCGCTTTGAGCAAGAGGTCAGAGAGAGCGAGCCCTCCGCCCCAGAAGCTTCTGATGATCTGGTATCTGAGATCACCATTGCAGACATCAGAGCAGCCTTCTCGAAGGTCAACCCACGGAAAGCCACTGGCCCGGATGGGGTACCCGGACGGACACTCGGGTCTTGCGCGGATCAGCTGGCGGGGGTATTCGCAGACATCTTAAACCTCTCTTTACAACATTCGGGGGTCCCTATCTGCTTCAAGAAGACGACCATCATCCCTGTACCAAAACAAAGTCAAGCAGCATGCCTTACTGACTGTCGTCCAGTGGCTTGATCTCCATCATCGTGAAGTGCTTCGAAAGGTTAGTCATTTGTACGAATCAACTCCAGCCTCCCGGATTGCCTTGATCCACTACAGTTCGCCTACCGCTGCAACAGGTCCACAGCAGACGTCATCTCCATGGCCCTGCACTCTACCCTGGAACACCTAGATAACAAAGACACCTATGTCAGACTCCTATTTATCGACTACAGCTCAGCCTTCAACACCATCATTCCTACGAAACTCATCTCCAAACTCCGTGGCCTTGGCCTCGGCTCCTCCCTCTGCGACTGGATCCTGAACTTTCTAACCCACAGGCCACAATCAGTAAGGACAGGCAACAACACCTCCTCCACTATCATCCTCAACACCGGTGCCCCACAAGGTTGTGTCCTCAGCCCCCTACTATACTTATAGACCTATGACTGTGTGGCCAAATTCCCTTCCAACTCGATTTTCAAATTTGCTGATGACACCACCGTAGTGGGTCGGATTTCAAACAATGACGAGACAGAGTACAGGAATGAGATAGGGAATCGTGGACAGGTGCGATGACAGTAATCGCTCCCTCAATGTCAACAAAACGAAGGAGATTGTCATCGACTTCAGGAAGCGTAGTGGAGAACATGCCCCTGTCTACATCAATGGGAACGAAGTAGAAAGGGTCGAGAGCTTCAAGTTTCAGATCACCAACAGCCTGTCCTGGTTCCCCCCCCCCCCCCCCCCCCCCCATGCTGACACTATAGTTAAGAAAACTCACCAACGACTCTAGTTTCTCAGAAGACTAAGGAAATTTGGCATGTCACCTACGACTCTCACCAACTTTTACAGATGCACCATAGAAAGCATTCTTCCTGATTGTATCACAGCTTGGTATGGATCCTGCTCTGCCCAAGACAGCAGGAAACTACAAAAGGTCGTGAATGTAGCCCAGTCCATCACGCAAACCAGCCTCCCATCCATTTACTCGATCTATAATTCCCGCTGCCTCAGAAAGGCAGCCAGCATAATTAAGGACCCCACGCACCCTGGACATACTCTCTTCCACCTCCTTCCGTCAGGAAAAAGATACCAAAGTTTGAGGTCATGCACCAACCGACTCAAGAACAGCTTCTTCCCTGCTGCTACAGTAGTCCCCCTTTATAACGCGGGTGTTGGGGTCCAAGACAGCCACCCGCGTTGCAACCGAGCCGCGGATATCCACAATGGGGGTTTTAAATTTATTTTAAAATCTATGCATGCGCTTCCCATTGAGAGTCTACGGGGGGCGGGGGGAGAGGTCAGACCCCCGTAGACTCACAATGGGAGGCGCTAGCATAGATTTTTAAATAAATTTAAAACCCCCATCGTGGATCTAATTAAAACAGTGTCAATTTCAGCGGCCGGAGAGGGAAGCTGCTCTCTCACTGAAACAATCAGCCGGCCGCTGAAATTGACACTGCCCGCTGCTCTCTCCCTCCAATCCAACTTTTAAGTTTTAATGTTTCTGATTGGAGGGAGAGAGCAGCCGGCAGTGTCAATTTCAGCGGCCGGCTGATTGTTTCAGTGAGAGAGCAGCTTCCCTCTCCGGATCAAAGTGAGCCGGCCGCTGAAATTGACACTGCCGGCTGATTGGAGGGAGAGAGCAGAGAACACAGGAGGAGGTCATACGGGCCTCTGCAAGACAGCATGGTCTCACATCGCCCCTCCCCTCTGTAGTTGGGGTTCAGGCTGTGGCTGCTGGGCTTCAGGCTGTGGCTGCTGGAGTACTGTGGCTGCTGGGGTTCAGGTCGTGGCTGCTGGGGTACTGTGGCTGCTGGGGTTCAGGCCGTGGCTGCTGGGGTGCAGGCCGTGGCTGCTGGGGTTCAGGCCGTGGCTGCTGGGGTGCAGGCTGTGGCTGCTGGGGTTCAGGCCGTGGCTGCTGGGGTGCAGGCCGTGGCTGCTGGGGTGCAGGCTGTGGCTGCTGGGGTTCAGGCCGTGGCTGCTGGGGTGCAGGCTGTGGCTGCTGGGGTGCAGGCTGTGGCTGCTGGGGTTCAGGCCGTGGCTGCTGGGGTGCAGGCTGTGGCTGCTGAGGTACAGGCTGTGGCTGCTGGGGTACTGATTGGAGGGAGAGAGCAGCCGGCAGTGTCAATTTCAGCGGCCGGCTCACTTTGATCCGGAGAGGGAAGCTGCTCTCTCACTGAAACAATCAGCCGGCCGCTGAAATTGACACTGCCGGCTGCTCTCTCCCTCCAATCAGAAACATTAAAACTTAAAAGTTGGATTGGAGGGAGAGAGCAGCCGGCAGTGTCAATTTCAGCGGCCGGCTGATTGTTTCGGTGAGAGAGCAGCTTCCCTCTCCGGATCAAAGTGAGCAGGCCGCTGAAATTGACACAACTGACAGTTGGGGTCCATAAGCCCCCCCGCGGTATATCGCGAACCGCGGTATTGCGGAGCGCGGTATAACGGGGGACTACTGTATCAGACTTTTGAATGGACCTAGCTCGTATTAAGTTGATCTTTTCTCTACACCTTGCTATAACTGTAACATCATATTCTGCAGTATCTCCTTCCTTCCCTATGTACGGTATGCGTTGTTTGTACCGCGTGCAAGAAACAATACTTTTCACTGTGTACTAATACATGTGACAATAATAAATCAAATCAAAACAGTAAGATGAGAGAGTTATTGATCGCACAGTAAGAGGGAGGAGAGAGTTATCGATCACACAGTGAGAGGGAGGAGAGAGTTATCGATCACACAGTAAGAGGGAGAGAGTTATCGATCGCACAGTAAGAGGAGCGAGTTATTGATCACACATTAAGCCAGAGAGGAGAGTTATCGATCACACTGTAATTGGAGAGTTATCGATCACACAGTAAGAGAAAGGAGAGAGTTATCGATCACACAGTAAGAGAAAGGAGAGAGTTATCGATCGCACAGTAATAGAGAGGAGAGTTATCGATCACACAGTGAGAGGGAGGAGAGTTATCGATCACACTGTAATTGGAGAGTTATCGATCACACAGTAAGAGAAAGGAGAGAGTTATCGATCACACAGTGAGAGGGAGGAGAGAGTTATTGATCACACAGTGAGAGGGAGGAGAGAGTTATCGATCACACAGTGAGAGGGAGGAGAGAGTTATTGATCACACAGTGAGAGGGAGGAGAGAGTTATTGATCACCCAGTAAGAGGGAGGAGAGAGTTATCGATCACACAGTAAGAGGGAGGAGAGAGTTATCGATCACACAGTAAGGGGAGGATAGGGTTATCGATCGCACAGTAAGAGGGAGGAGAGAGTTATCGATCGCACAGTAAGAGGAGCGAGTTATCGATCGCACAGTGAGAGGGAGGAGAGAGTTATCGATCACACAGTGAGAGGGAGGAGAGAATTATCGATCACACAGTGAGAGGGAGGAGAGAATTATTGATCACACAGTGAGAGGGAGGCGAGAGTTATCGATCACACAGTGAGAGGGAGGAGAGAATTATTGATCACACAGTGAGAGGGAGGCGAGAGTTATCGATCACACTGTAAGAGAAAGGAGAGAGTTATCGATCGCACAGTAATAGAGAGGAGAGTTATCGATCACACTGTAATTGGAGAGTTATCGATCGCACAGTAAGAGGGAGGAGAGAGTTATCGATCACACAGTAAGAGGGAGGAGAGAGTTATCGATAACACAGTAAGAGAGAGGAGAGAGTTATCGATCACACTGTAATTGGAGAGTTATCGATCACACAGTAAGAGGGAGGAGAGAGTTATCGATCACACAATAAGAGGGAGGAGAGAGTTATCGATCACACAGTGAGAGGGAGGAGAGAGTTATCGATCACACAATAAGAGGGAGGAGAGAGTTATCGATCACACAGTGAGAGGGAGGAGAGAGTTATCGATCACACAGTGAGAGGGAGGAGAGAGTTATCGATCACACAGTGAGAGGGAGGAGAGAGTTATCGATCACACAGTGAGAGGGAGGAGAGAGTTATTGATCGCACAGTAAGGGGCAGGAGAGAGTCATCGTCGTACCGGAAAGAGGAGGATAGAGTTGTCGATCACACAGTAAGGCTGGAGGGGCCCCTAGCTTTCATACAAGGGACTTTGCCGTCGCTGCCTGGGCCCAGCATGTGTTGCCCATCCCGAATTGCCCTTGAGGGGGCAGTTGAGAGTCAAGCACATTGCTGTGCTTCTGGAGTCACATGTAATGCCAGATTGGGTAAGGACGGCAGATTTGCTTTCCTAAAGGAGATTAGTGAACCAGATGGGTTTTCGACAAAGGTTTCACGGTCATGAATAAACTCTTAATTTCTCATTGGGTCACTGGATGACTTGTCCAGTGAGAATACCACCAAGAACATGCCCTCTGCTTGTCCATAAAATCCTGACCATGCAGATGGACACCCTTCTGTCCATCGCGCCTGCACCAACCTCCGATACAGAACCCTACCCAGGTCCACTCCTCCGCTCTATTCCCGTAACCCCACCTAACCTACAGATGGAAACCGGAGCACCCGGAGGAAACCCACGCAGTCACAGAGGAGAACGTGCAGACTCCACACAGACAGTCAACTGAGGCCGGAATCGAACCCGGGTCCCTGGCGCTGTGAGGCAGCGGTGCTAACCACTGTGCCGCACTATCATTCTGTTCCTTTCTCCTTCACGTACTAACCTAGATGGAGAATATGTGGAAAAGCGCGAGGGGGGGGGGGGGGGGGGGGGGGGGGGGGGGGGCACGTGGCACAGTGGATAACACTGGGACTGCAGCACTGAGGACCCAGGTTCGATCCCGGCTCTGGGTCACTGTCCGTGTGGAGTTTGCACATTCTCCCCGCGTCTGAGTGGGTTTCGCCCCCACAACCCAAAGATGTGCAGGCTAGGTGGATTGGCCACACTAAATTGGCCCTTAATTGGAAAAAAAGAAAAATAATTGGCTGCTCTAAATTTTAATTAAAACAAAGCAATTGCGCGGGGTGAAGCACTTTCGAAGGAAGAATAGACTATTTTGTAAATGGTAAAATGCCTCGGTAATCGGCAGCGCAAAGGGACTTTGGAGTCCTAGTTCAAGATTCTCTTAATGTGTTAGTGGGCACGGGAAGTGTAAACTGTTTCAAAGTGGTACCTTTGACCCCATCAGCTGGGAGGAGAACTCAGAAACGGGGCCACTAACTCAAACTGCTGCTTCCACTCACCGTGACCGGAAAGTGGAGTTTGTTTTCATTTTCTTCCTATCTGATGTGCAACTAACATCAGAAATCCAGCCAGACAGCCAGCCAGACAGACAGAAACCCAGCCAGACAGGCAGACTGTCAGCCAGAAACCCAGCCAGACAGACAGACAGACAGACAGCCAGAAACCCAGCCAGACAGACAGACAGGCAGACAGCCAGAAACCCAGACAGACAGACAGACAGACAGACAGCCAGAAACCCAGCCAGACAGACAGCCAGACAGCCAGAAACCCAGACAGACAGACAGACAGACAGACAGCCAGCCAGAAACCCAGCCAGACAGACAGCCAGACAGGCAGACTGTCAGCCAGAAACCCAGCCAGACAGACAGCCAGACAGACAGACTGTCAGCCAGAAACCCAGCCAGACAGACAGCCAGACAGACAGACTGTCAGCCAGAAACCCAGATAGACAGACAGACTGTCAGCCAGAAACCCAGCCAGACAGACAGACTGTCAGTCAGAAACCCAGCCAGCCAGACAGACAGACAGACAGCCAGAAACCCAGCCAGACAGCCAGACAGACAGACAGCCAGCCAGCCAGAAACCCAGACAGACAGACAGACAGGCAGCCAGAAACCCAGCCAGACAGGCAGACTGTCAGCCAGAAACCCAGACAGACAGGCAGACAGCCAGACAGAGAGACAGCCGGACAGATAGACAGCCGGACAGAGAGACAGCCGGACAGAGAGACAGCCGGACAGAGAGACAGCCGGACAGAGAGACAGCCGGACAGAGAGACAGCCGGACAGAGAGACAGCCGGACAGAGAGACAGCCGGACAGAGAGACAGCCGGACAGAGAGACAGCCGGACAGAGTGACAGCCGGACAGAGAGACAGTCGGACAGAGAGACAGCCGGACAGAGATACAGCCGGACAGAGAGACAGTCTGACAGAGAGACAGCCGGAAGAGAGACAGTCGGACAGAGAGACAGCCGGAAGAGAGACAGTCGGACAGAGAGACAGCCGGGCAGAGAGACAGCCGGGCAGAGAGACAGCCGGACAAGAGAGACAGCCGGACAGAGAGACAGCCGGGCAGAGAGACAGCCGGGCAGAGAGACAGCCGGGCAGTGAGACAGTCGGACAGAGAGACAGCCGGACAGAGAGACAGTCGGACAGAGAGACAGCCGGACAGAAAGACAGCCAGACAGAGTGACAGCCGGGCAGAGAGACAGCCGAGCAGAGAGACAGCCGGACAGAGAGACAGCCGGACAGAGAGACAGCCGGACAGAGAGACAGCCGGACAGAGAGACAGCCAGACAGAGTGACAGCCAGACAGAGATACAGCCGGACAGAGTGACAGCCAGACAGAGATACAGCCGGACAGAGTGACAGCCGGACAGAGAGACAGTCAGACAGAGAGACAGCCGGACAGAGAGACAGTCGGACAGAGAGACAGTCGGACAGAGAGATAGTCGGAGAAAGAGACAGCCAGACAGAGATACAGTTGGACAGAGATACAGTTGGACAGAGAGACAGTCGGACAGAGAGACAGTCGGACAGAGAGACAGCCGGACAGAGAGACAGCCGGACAGAGATACAGTCAGACAGAGAGACAGTCGGACAGAGAGACAGCCGGACAGAGTGACAGCCGGACAGAGAGACAGCCGGACAGAGAGACAGCCGGACAGAGAGACAGCCGGACAGAGAGACAGTCGGACAGAGAGACAGCTGGACAGAGAGACAGTCGGACAGAGAGACAGTCGGAGAAAGAGACAGCCAGACAGAGAGGCAGTCAGACAGAGAGACAGAGAGACAGTGAGACAGCCGGACCGAAACACAACAATACAGAGAGACAGTCAGACAGAGAGACAGCCAGGCAGAGAGACAGAGAGACAGCCAGACAGAGATACAGTCAGACAGCGAGACAGTCAGACAGAGAGACAGCCAGACAGAGAGACAGCCAGACAGAGATACAGTCAGACAGCGAGACAGTCAGACAGAGAGACAGCCAGACAAAGATACAGTCAGAGAGACAGCCAGGCAGAGAGACAGAGAGACAGCCAGACAGAGATACAGTCAGACAGCGAGACAGTCAGACAGAGAGACAGCCAGACAGCTAGGTAGTCAGTCAGACAGAGAAACAGAGAACCAGGAAGCAAATCAGACAGAGAGACGGCCAGTCAGACAGAGAGACAGCCAGACAGTCAGACAGAGAGACAGCCAGACAGCCAGACAGTCAGACAGAGAGACAGCCAGACAGCTAGACAGTCAGACAGAGAGAGAACCAGGGAGCAAATCAGACAGAGAGACGGCCAGGCAGCTGGCAAGACAGTCAGGGAACAGACAGTTGCCAGGCAGACAGGCAGCCACCCTAACAACCTGCTCCTTGTGGGTCCCACCAGCACGCAGTTTCCACAGCTGCATTGCCCTGGCCCTGTGAGGCCCTGATTGACGTTCTGCGGTTCGATTCCAACCCCCCCCCCGCACCTCCTCCCACCCTCCATCCTTCCTCCCCCTCTCTTGGCAGAGATTCAGAACCAAATGATTTTATTCCTCCAAACCCTAATTGACTCGCGCCTGATTCCTGTGGGGCTCATTCAGAAAATTGTCATCACGTCTGTGCGAGTGAACGGCATCTGTTTAATATGTTGCTGCTTTGACCGTACGGCACCCAGATGCGAGATTGGGATAATTGGGAGGCGTGCGACATGAGAGGAGAGAATGTGTGAAGCGTCATAACATTTCCGGGGCCAAATCTTTCAAACACCGCGATCTCCTGAACAGGGTGAGAGAGGAAGTTACTTTCACAGCCTGGGGCGGGATTCTCTGATCCTGAGGCTAAGTGTTGACGCCGGCGTAAACGCGGTCGCGTTTCACGACAGCATCAACAGGGCACCAGGCCGCCCCCGGAAGGACGCATGCCGAGGTCTCCGCCGGGTAAGACCACAGGTGGTCGGCGGTACTCGGATTTTTTCGTGGCCACTCGGCCCATCCCGGGCGGAGAATCGCCGGCGGGGGGGAGGGGGGGGGGGGCGCGCGGAGAGTGCCCCCTGAATGTGCCGGCGCCAATGACTCTCCGGAGAATCAGCGGACCAGCGTGGGGCCGGCGTCATGCAAGTCGCACCCGTGGGAAAGAGACCCGAAGTGAGGCCTGCGGCCTAGCAGCACCTGACCATGGGGGCGCAACGAGGGCAGCAGTACGAAACGGGTGAGCGCAGGAATAAGCGGGGTGGGGTGGAACATGAGGAGAAGCAGGGGAATGTTGAGGTACCGGGACAAACGGGGGGGGGGGGGGGGCGCAGGCCGGAGAACTGGGAGCTGTGATGTGGCCAGAGCCACAGGTATGCGCTCCGAGCTCAGGCCCAACACACTTCAGCACCTCAGTCCCTCGTTTCACATACCCGCGATTGGCAGTGCCTCCCAATCACAGTCTGATTCTCTCTCCGAGTTGCTGTTGGGTCGTTGAATTTAATCAAGGCCGAGTTGGGCAGATTTCGGATCGACGAGGGAGTCGGGGGTCACGGCGGGGTCAGACAGGAAAGGGGAGTTAAGGCCGCAGCCAGGCTGGTGATCCTCCTGAAAGGGTGAGCAGGATCGAAGGGCTGAACGGTTCTAGCCCCAATTCTGACGTTCGCAATTGGAGCTGGTTGCTGCCCCCAAACACATCTCACATCAGACCCTGACAGACGGTCTTCCATCTCACCACCTCAGCCTGGTTTTCAACTCTAGGCCTCGCGGTGAAGGGAAAAGATCAGTCCCACTAGAGGACGGGTTTCCGGTGCCTGCGGGGGAACAAAATTCCCTGTGAACGCCCAAAGAAATTGGGAAAGATCTTGGGTAAAATTTTCCCAGCGGGTTTCTGAACCTCATTGTCAGGCTTGGGTTGGGTGTGGGAGCAGACACCCGTTGCGATTTTCCCTAGATCAGCCAATTAATCGGCAAAACGGTTGGAGGGGGGGCGTCACCATCCAGCTGAGGACGGCCTATAGGCTTGTGAAGCCAGAGGCAGCACGGTGGTGTGGGCTTAGCGCCGCTGCCTCACAGCACCAGAGGCCCGGGTTCGATTCCGGCCTTGGGTGACTGTGCGGAGTCTGCCCGTTCTCCCCACGTGTCTGTGTGGGTTTCCTCCGGGTGCTCCAGTTTCCTCCCACAGCCCAAAGATGTGCAGGTTAGGTGGGGTTACGGGGCTGGGGCGCGGGACTGGGCCTGGGTGGATGTTCTTTTCGAGGGTCGGTGTGGACTCGATGGGCCGAATGGTCTCCTTCTGCACCGTGGAGATTCTATGAAGCAAATTACACTGGCCGTTTATGTCAATGTTCTTTTTTTTCTCAGAGAACCCAATTCATTTTTTTTCCAATTAAGGGGCGATATAGAGTGGCCAATCCACCTAGCCTGCACATGAAATGAAAATCGGTTATTGTCACAGGTTTGGCTTCAAACGAAGTTACTGTGAAAAGCCCCTAGTCGCCACATTCCGGCGCCTGTTCGGGGAGGCTGGTACGGGAATCGAACCGTGCTGCTGGCCTGCCTTGGTTTGCTTTCAAAGCCAGCGATTTAGCCCAGTGTGCTAGACCAGCCCCAAAACATCTTTGGGGGCAAAATCCACGCAAGCATGGGCAGAATGTGCAAACTCCGCACGGAAAGTGACCCAGAATCGAACCTGGGACCTCGGCGCCGTGAGGCAGCAGGGCTAACCCACTGCGCCACCGTGTTGCCCAGCACGGTATGGGCACCGTTATGGCAGCACGGTAGCATTGTGGATAGCACAATTGCTTCACAGCTCCAGGGTCCCAGGTTCGATTCCCGGCTTGGGTCACTGTCTGTGCGGAGTCTGCACGTCCTCCCCGTGTGTGCGTGGGTTTCCTCCCACAGTCCAAAGATGTGCAGGTTAGGTGGATTGGCCATGATAAATTGCCCTTAGTGCCCAGAATTGCCCTTAGTGTTGGGTGGGGTAACTGGGTTATGGGGATAGGGTGGAGGTGTTGACCTTGGGTAGGGTGCTCTTTCCAGCAGCCGCTGCAGACTCGATTGGCCGAATGGCCTCTTTCTGCACTGTAAATTCTATGTAAATGTTCTTAATTGACTTCCTGAATATTCATGAGGTGATGCATGTTGTTCACCTGGCCTGGCAGTTTGATTTTCCTCGGCCTGGTTTTTTGCCTGCACTCTTGCCTTTGTGAGGAAAGGGCAGTCAGAGAGATACCCGGCACTGGCTGCTTTCCGGGCCTGTCCCCGCCCCACTTCCTTCAGAAACATCCTGCAATTCCTGGCCCCATCCTGACTTTCCTCGCCTCATTTTCCCCCTTCTGCCCTGTCTTGGTTGGGGGGTGGGGGGGGGAAGCGTCCGGCAGTTCAAGAATCCCAGCACAGGGGAGGGTCATCGGATTGGGAGACTGGGTGGGGGAGGGGTGGGGGGGGTCATTGTGGGGCACATTCCATCCCATAATGCAGCATGGCAAGTTACTCAGCAGCAGAAATGGGAGGGGGGGGTGGAAGAAAAATGGTCAAGGCAGGGCTTCCTGAGCCCTGGGCATTGAGTCAAATTGGCAGTTGGAAATCCTGTAATTGTTCAGGGTGTCTATCAACACCATTGTGCCTGACGGAAACAGGGGGAAGGACTTTACCGTGTACTTAGCAGCAAATAACGCCATTTTACTCAGCAAGCAGAGTCCGTTTAACCTGCACACCGACAGCAAACAGTCTACAGAGTCTACTTACACAGCACGCGACAGGAAACAGCCGGCCTAGTCTACCTGAACGACACACAGCCGACAGAGTCTATTCAAACTGGACACACTGGTCTGCAGAAATAACATAGGAGCGGAGGGAGGCCATTCAGCCCGTCGACCCTGCTCCACCATTCAATACCAGCATGGCTGATGGATCACTTCAATGACTTTTACCCACACTTTTCCCGGTAACTGGTTACCTTATTGCCAATCAGAAATCTCTCAATCTCGGCTTTGAACGTACTCAGTGACTGAGCTTCCACAGGCCTCTGTGTGGGAGGAGGGGGGGGGGGCAGAGAATTACAAAGATTCACAACCCTCTGACTGTCAAGAAATTTCTCCTCATCTCAATGTGAAGGCTTTTCCCCCTTACTTTGAAGTTGCTTGCCCCGGTTCCAGGCACCCCAAGCAAAGGCAAACATCTTCCCTGCATCGACCCCTGAATATACCTTTCAGTATTTTGTAGGGTTCAATGAGATCACCTCGCATTCTTCGAAACGCGAGAGAACGTAGGCCCAGTTTGCCCTAAATCTCAGCCATCCCCCGAACAAGTCTGGTGAATCTTCGTTGCGCTCCCTTTATGGCAATAACATCCCTTCCAAAGGACCAAAACGGCACACGGTACTCCAGGTGTAGTCTAATCAAGCTCCCATAATTAATTAAAGCAAGACCTCGCGACTCCTGGACTCGAACCCTCTTGCGCTGAAGGCCGATAGCTTACTGCACCTGCATGCTGGCCTTCAGTGTCTTACGGACAAGGACACCCAGGTCGATAACTGGCGACTCAGACGGAAAGGGCTCATCGCAAAAAGATTAGTGGAAAATCAGTGAAGTACCAGCCACTGGTGTGAGCAGAACTCGATGGGGACGCGGCATCCATTCCTCACACGGGTTTGCTTTGTCACGTTTTCCTCTATTTGGAAAAAAAGTGCTGCGATAATTGAGTGGGACACAGTGGTATTTATAGAATGCTCCCCTCTCAGAGATGGGGCAGCAGGGTAGCATGGTGGTTAGCATAAATGCTTCACAGCTCCAGGGTCCCAGGTTCGATTCCCGGCTGGGTCACTGTCTGTGTGGAGTCTGCACGTCCTCCCCCTGTGTGCGTGGGTTTCCTCCGGGTGCTCCGGTTTCCTCCCACAGTCCAAAGATGTGCGGGTTAGGTGGATTGGCCATGCTAAATTGCCCGTAGTGTCCTAATGAAAGTAAGGATAAGGGGGGGTTGTTGGGTTACGCGTATAGGGTGGATACGTGGGTTTAAGTAGGGTGATCATGGCTCGGCACAACATTGAGGGCCGAAGGGCCTGTTCTGTGCTGTACTGTTCTATGTTCTATGTTCGCGAGTTGGACTCATTTGAATGTGCGATGATTGGTGGATATGGTCAGAGCAATAGCTCTGCCGGATCTTTTGGGTGGGTTTCGCTGTCAGCCGACGCTGGAATTGGGAAAGGCGAGTGGGCGGAGAAGCGGCTGTGAGGGCGAAATGGTGGCAGGCGCACTCCAGAACGCCACCCTCCGGGGCCTCGACAGCGGCGTCAATGTGTTCTACTCCAAACGTACAGGTATACACCGTCCATTAACGGGCCTGACCCGGTATTCTCCGGGGCCTCCGCGACGCTCCGCCTGAGCTGGGAGCCATTCCCGATAGCGAGGTTCAGTTCTGGTTTCAAAACTCGGGAAAGAAGCGCCCTGGCTGCTGAGAGAGGGGGTACAGAACGCGTCCGACACCGCCTCAGTGCTGCTGGCCGGCGGGCTTGAGCCAGGGCCAGTAGCAGGGAGCGGCCAGGAGGTGGGCTGTGGGGTGGGGGTGAACGGGCAGCCGGCAAGGCAGCCATGCAGCTGAGCACGTCGCCGACTGTCCACTTAGTACCGCTTAGTACCACAGGTCATATGGGTGTCACCCAAGGTCACCGCCCTAGGTGCCCTCTGGCCCCAGCCGACCCATCAACGGGATGGAAGCGCTCCAGCGTAACCGGTGCCATCTTGTTTCCTGGCATGAGTGTGCGCGGGGAGCGAAGTGCTAATATGAGGCGACAGCTTGTCAGCCTCTCAAGTGTCTACCCCAACTCCAGCGAATCAGACGCCATTTTTCATTGGAATCGGTTGTGTCCCACTTGACGTTGGTGCTGGCCCATTAACAGTGGTGGAATTGCTCTGGGAATGGCGCCAATTCTCCTGTTGTAGAAGTCCACCATTCATTCCTGCCGTCAACACTTAGTCTCTCAAACGGAGAATCCTTTTTTTGAACTGAACAGACCGCAACTTAAATAAAATGAGGGAAGTAGTATGTACCTCTCACACATCCCATTAGAGCTTTCTTTCTTTTCATTAACTTCAACGGAATTCTATCTTGCCCTCTCTACATCGTCATCCAATATTAAGATTACACCCGCCACTGAAAGTTCTTTCAAGAAGCCTTTGAGGCTGGGTCCCAGGGCTTTGCTCCCCTCCCGCTATGCACCCACCATGCTCAGCGCTTAGCATGCGTGGTGGTATTTTAGCTGACTGAATTGTCTCAGAACCACGCAGTGACCACTCCAGTTCTAAATCTTGAGCTATGAAACTTTAAAACATCTCAGAACTTAAGGGCAGCACGGTAGCATGGTGGTTAGCATAAATGCTTCACAGCTCCAGTGTCCCGGGTTCGGTTCCCGGCTGGGTCACTGTCTGTGTGGAGTCTGCACGTCCTCCCCCTGTGTGCGTGGGTTTCCTCCGGGTGCTCCGGTTTCCTCCCACAGTCCAAAAATGTGCGGGTTAGGTGGATTGGCCGTGATAAATTGCCCGTAGTGTCCTAAACAGTAAGGTTAAGGGGGGGTTGTTGGGTTACGGGTATAGGGTGGATACGTGGGTTTGAGTAGGGTGATCATGGCTCGGCACAACATCGAGGGCCGAAGGGCCTGTTCTGTGCTGTACTATGTTCTATGTTCTAACTTACAGGATTCCTGACGCACATGGCCCTTGCTGGATCCCAGATCCTTCCCAGATCCTTTATTGAGTACAAGTGTCGGCAGGTCATGTTACAGTTGTATAGGACTTTGGTTCGGCCACATTTGGAATACTGCGTGCAGTTCTGGTCGTCACATTACCAGAAGGATGTGGATGCTTTGGAGAGGGTGCAGAGGAGGTTCACCAGGCTGTTGCCTGGTATGGAGGGTGCTAGCTATGAAGAAAGGTCGAGTAGATTAGGATTGTTTTCGTTGGAAAGACGGAGGTTGAGGGGGGGACCTGATTGAGGTCTACAAAATTATGAGAGGTATGGACAGGGTGGATAGCAACAAGCTTTTTCCAGGAGTGGGGGTGTCAGTTACAAGGGGGTCACAATTTCAAAATGAGAGGGGGAAAGTTTAAGGGAGATGTGCGTGGAAATCTTTTTGCACAGAGGGTGGTGGGTGCCTGGAACGCTTTACCAGCGGAGGTGGTAGAGGCGGGCACGATAGCATCATTTAAGAGGCATCTAGACAGGTATATGAACGGGCGGGAACAGAGGGAAGTAGACCTTGGAAAATAGGAGACAGGTTTAGATAAAGGATCTGGATCGGCGCAGGCTGGGAGGGCCGAAGGGCCTGTTCCTGTGCTGTAATTTTTTTTGTTTTTTGTTCTTTGTTCCCAGCGGGTTCAGAGGGCAGAGGCAGTAATTAACCCTCTCGATCCACCCACAGGCATAAGCCGTCAAGCATGTGTGCAAGGATTAGTGATCCAGACTGGCCAATCAAACACGGAACAATTAAACCATTGAGCACTGTATCAGGTGATGTGAGAAAGCCTGGGGCCTTTTGTTCCAACAGGTGTCATATTGAAGCGCAGCCTCCACTTTGGCATCAAATTGAGCTGCAGAAGATTGGACAGGCAGCAAGTTGGATTGGAAAGTTCACAGGTCGGTCACTGCGGCCAGTGCCTCCTTCTAGCAAGACTTCATGTCCACGGTGGAGCCTCAGCTGAAGAAAAATCTCTATTGGCGTCCCTACTCTCCACCTGGAAGGATTAAGAATTAACCGAAACACCTTCCACATTGATTAGGTTCATTCCCAAGGGTGAATTTCTAATTTCGCTTGTGATTTTCTTCCCTCCTTCCCCGATAGCTGGCGAGCTCCCCGGGGTTACGTTACCGTGGCGCCGGGTGTCCCCATCGAGTGATTATTCCTCACAGTGAGCACCAGACTGCGGAGACTGAGGAAATCCTGCTCCATAGCCAATCCGAGCAGGTCACCCAACAACTGGCCCACCCTGGGAGCAAAGAATTGAACCCAACTCCAACCAAAGGGGCCCACCTTGGTGCCAGCGACAACAGTGATCGGTATACAATGCTATCAAAGCGCACACAGGCCAAAGGATAAGTTTCAGATTCAAAAGGGACGGGGGGAAAAGCGATATGTTGGATGATCGCCCAGTTTTAAGCAACAATATTCCTTTTGTCTGACCTTAACTATGACAAATGAAGTTTGTCGTTAATAGTTTTACCATCCCTGGGACCGGTAGTGGTGCTGTACAATTGAACTGCATGTTCCCAAATCCACTGGGGACACGGGTTGGACAGGATTCCTGATTTCCCTCCACACCCATCTGAGGACTAATGGTTCTTGGCTGAGACGTCACTGCTCAAGGTGGAGAGTGGTTCCCGTTCTTTACGAAAACGAGATCATTAATGCCCGAGCAGATCTTGAGAAAATACCTCAAGAATCCGATGTTGAACCGAGGTCTTTAGAAGAATGAGGGGGGATCAAACCGAGGAGTACAAGATGCTAAAAGGTATGGATCAATTAGATGTGAAGCAGATGCTTCCTCTTATGGGGTATTCCAGAACGAGAGGCCGCAATCTTAGAATAGGAGGTAACAAATTTAAAACAGAGATGAGGAGAAACCACTTCTCCCAAAGGGTTGTGAATCTGTGGAATCCGCTACCCCAGAGTGCGGTGCATGCTGGGATAGTGAGAGTTATGGGTCAAGGTTTAGAGAACCCCAAAGTGTATCATGGAGCTCACCTGACCCACAACTTTTACTAGATTATGGCATGGGGAGCAACGGCCCACTCTACAGGTGTGGCACAGCAGAAATGGAAAAGTATTTTTTAAAACAAACAATGTTTATTCTATGAACTCAAGTCAACCTTTTTAAAACAAACAGTGAATATCTTAGCAACCATTAATTCAAAGATAACCTCCAAAGAATACAACACTAAGTAATCATTTAAGCTGTCCTTTTAACATCCAAAAGACTTAACAAACCTTTAAACAGGAGCACATTAGGTTCACATTCACTATTGAGAACATTTACATTTCTGAATTCACCAAATGATCCAGAGATAGTCTTTGGATGGCAGAGAGATCAACAGGACAGCTCTTTGTTTAATTTCAGCTGCAGCTCACTGGAAAACCCAGACACAGCCAAGCTTTTTTGCAAAGTGAAACTAAAAAGCAGAACCAGAGCTCGGCTCCACCCACACTCTGACATCACTGCAGTAACATGAGCAGCCAAACATTTCTTAAAGCGACATTCTCATGTCATGAGTAAATTTAAGGAGGAGGTAGACAGATTTTGAATATGGTAATGGGCAGGATGGTGAAGTTGAGGCCAGGATGGGATCAGCCATGATCACATTGACGGAGTGTCAGCTCGGGAGGCGAAATTGCCGAATCCCACTCCTGGGTCATGTGTTCTAGGGAGGAGACGCTCTGGCTGATTTCACAATCCAGCTCTTGGTCTGTAGCATTGTAGGTAGCAGATGAGGAATTTAGCAGCCATGATAAAATGGCGGAGCAGACTCGATGGGCCGAATGGCCTAATTCTGCTCCTGGATCTTATGAACTTATGAGCAAAGCAAATCCCATGGTCATATGGAAAGAAGAGATGGGGAGTTCTCCTCAATACCCCTGCCATTATTCATCCTTCCAAGAACATTGCTAAATCCGGTCCTTTCTTTCATTGTAGGTTGAGGTGCACAAACCGGCCACAATGTTTACCACACGGCGAAACTTTGAAAGTTCTTCCTCAGCCGTGAGTGGTGAAGGACACTCAATGTAAGTTCTTGCTGTTACACAGCTGGTCGGTTCAAAGACCAACGATGGTTCTGCTCTTGGAGGAGGAGATGTGGAATGAGGCACTGAGGAGAGTGAACTCGACCTTGTCCCGGGCAAGGCCGGGTCTCATCCAGCTGAGAGAGGTGTTCCGAGCACACCGAGGCTAGAATGAGTCGGTTATTTTGAAGGGGTGGATGATAGACGCGATCGGTGTCTTGGGGAGGGGGGGGACCCGGCATATCATGCACGCGTGTTCTGGGCGTGCTCAAAGATGGCGGACCCCTGGAGGTCCTTTTTTGAGACTATGTCGGCAATCCGGAGCCATTGGTGGCGATTCTGGGGGTTTCGGTTGTGCCGGAGGTCCGGGCGGGCGCAGCCGTCCTGCCCTTTGCCTTGCTGGTGGCGAGGAGGTGGACCCTCATGCGCTGGAGGTCGATTACACCGCCAAGCGCCTCGGCGTGGGCCGAGTGAGCTGATGGAGTTTTTACATGAAAATGAAATGAAAATGAAAGTCGCTTATTGTCACGAGTAGGCTTCAAATGAAGTTACTGTGAAAAGCCCCTAGTCGCCACATTCCGGCGCCTGTTCGGGGAGGCCGGTACGGGAATTGAACCCGCGCTGCTGGCCTGCCTTGGTCTGCTTTCAAAGCCAGCGATTTAGCCCTGTGCTAAACGAGCCCCATCTTGAGAAGGTTACAGAGCTGGACATGGGGCGGGGAGGGGGGGTGGGAAAGCGGACATGGTGGTGGGGGGTGGGGGGGTGACAGGGTGAGGGGGGGGGAACAGGGTGGGTGGGGGGGGGGGGATTCAGTCGCAAAGTTTTCCAGTTGTAAGGGAAGATGGAGGGTGGGGGAGGGGACTATTGCTGTTTGATTGTTACTCTGTGTTTTTGTAGGATTTGTATTAAAATTGTTTTAAAAATTTTATTGAAATATTTCCCCCCCCCAAAAAGTGAATCTGAATCTACTCTGTACCTTAAAACAGGTTTAGCTCCAAGGCAGCAAAGTCACAGACTCACGCGGTTCTGCCCAGACTCTCAGAGTGAAGGGTTTCTGTACCTCTCGCAATGGTTCCCACATCCTTTCCCAGCTCGGCACAGTTGTGCTTAATTCCCAATTTAAAGCATGGATTCTATTGCGGCACAATTTCAACGTTGACAATACCTCCACCCCCCTCTCCCCCCGACCCCCCCCCCCCCCCCCCCCCCCATCCCCACCCCTCCCCCAAGACACTGAGACTCCATCTCCAACGACAGGTCTGAAAAGTTCTGAAAAGTAGCGAACACTCGATTGCAAGTCACCAATCGCAGATTCACAGAATTGTCACGGGGGCAGAAGGAAGGCCATTCGGCCCATCGTGTCAGCCCCGGCTCTCCAAACGAGCATCGTCACTCAGTGCCATCCCCCTGCCTTTCACCCCCGCGCCCCCTGCACATTGCTTCCGTTCAAGTAATCATCTAATCCCCTCTTTGAAGCCTCGACTGAACCTGCCTCCACCACATTCCAGGCCCAACCATACGCTGGGTGAAATCGTTTCTTGCCTCACATCATATTTGCTTCTTTTCCAAATCGCTTTAAATCTCAATGCCCAGGTCAGACAAACAGCAGAAGAGATACCAAGTAAGGCGCGTGGTGTTCAAGCGCTGCGTCACGACAAAGTAGCTCACAGTCACGTGCATGTAATCCGAGAAAGTGCTTCAGTGGACCCTCTCCGACATTCAATAGGATCGCGGCCGATCTGGTTGTGACCTGAACTCCGGTTGATAACGTTTGACCCCTGTGTTTGTCAAGAGCTACCTCTACCTTGAAAATGTTCAATGATCCAGTGCCGCCACTCTACGGCCAAGAGAATTCCAAAGATTTACAATACCCTGAGGGTAAAAATATTCTCCTCCCCTTTGCCTTAAGTGGGAGATCCCTTATTTCTAAACTGTGTCCCCAAGTTGGAGTCTTTCCCGGAACGGGAAACATCCCATCAGCATTCAAATTGGAAAATCAATGGCCTGTAACCTACACTTTTCTGATGGGCGCTCCCAAAGAGTGAGGCACTCTGTCTGTAAGCTGCTTTCAAACTAGGCCCGAACCTCAGCCTTGGTGAGGTGGCAGTGTGAGATTCCCCTTGCCCACACCAGCAACACGTTGGGAGGACATGGTTGATGATGTAATGCCCGCCATCGTAGGCCAAGTTATGACGAAGGTCGCACAGTGGGGCCTTGCCCAACATGGAACTTGCCTGAGGTCTTCCCCAACACTTCAGAGGGAACACTCTGTCAATCTGGATTGGATATCAGTTCGGTTCTATGACTCCATAAAACCATAGAATTCCCACAGTGCAGAAGGAGGCCATTCAGCCCATCGAGTCTGCGCTGACCCTCTGAAAGAGCACCCAACCTAAGCCCACTCCCCCACCCATAACCTGCACATCCCTGGACAGTAAGGGGCAATTGATCAGGGCCAATCCACCTAATCTGCACATTTTTGGACTGTGGGAGGAAACCACAGCACCCGGAGGAAACCCACGCAGACACGGGAGGAGAACGTGCAGACTCCATATAGAGAGTCACCTGAGAGCGGAATCGAACCCGGGTCCCTGGCGCTGTGAGGCAGCAGTGCTAACCACTGTGCCGTCGTGCCACCCAATGGGCTGTATCTGCTGTCAATGCTTTGGGGAATAATAATCCCACGTAATACGTCATGTGTTTGTCCAGCATTTCTCTGAATTTAGGAAAATAAATTGTAGCTTCCATTCTGTTTGGAAAGCGATGTTATTCGGCGACGCACGCTGGTCCCATACTTCAATCCCTACATTCCGAGTCCTCTTGAATCTTCGTCACAATGTTCTGACGAAGAGTCAAACAGATTCGAAAAGTCAACTCTGTTTATTCCCCTCCTCACAGATTCCGGCTGACTTCAATCTCTCGGTCATTGTATCATTGCAAAACGACAATGCAGTAGCAATCCATCACTTCTGCTTCCACGGTCAAAATAAAATCCTCGCTTCACTCAAGGAATTGCCAAAGGATCAAACTCCAGGGCAGCCAATACAGTCAGGGTACCATGAACAGGCTTAGATGTGGGTGATTCCTGCACCAATTCCTGGTTTGTACGCCTGAAACATTTTCACCACTTTTCCTTGGATTGGATAACCGCTTCCTACCTGATCGGAGAGGCTGGTGCAGGAGCCCGTGAAGTCTTCCAGGTCGGACTTTGACCCGGCGTCACGATCGTCGATCACCAGGTCGATCGGCATCTTCCCCTTCAAGCAGCTGATGTATCGGTGGCAGAAGTTATCGCACAACTCGTGGACCTGTGGTGGGACCCGGTGAGGAAAGGGTAGAGGTTAGAGCGAGGCAAAGTCACCACGTGGGTAAGAGGGGCCACTGCGGGAAGACGTCGCCTCAACGGGAATCAAAGGCTGCCGTGAGATGGTGAGGGGGGGGGGGGGGGGGGGGGGGGGGGTTAGCAGGTATGTGGAATTCGAAACAGAAAACAGCTCAGCCATGATTCCTATATTGGGCGGCACAGCGTTTAGCAACGTTGCCTCACTGCGCCAGGGACCTGGGTCCGATTCCGGCCTCAGGTGCTTCTCTGCGCGGAGTCTGCACGTTCTCCCCATGTCAGTGTGGGTTTCCTCCGGGTGCTCCGGTTTCCTCCCACAGTTCAAAGATGTGCAGGTTGTGCGGGTTGGCCCTGCTAAATTGCCCCTTAAGTGTCCAAAAGGTTAGGTGGGGCTACCGGGGATATGGCGGGGGAGTGAGCCTAGGTTAGGGTGATCTATTGGAGGGTCGGTCCAGACTCGATGGACCAAAAGGCCTCCTTTTGCACTTTGTCGGGATTCTATGACTCGACTGAATGGCGGAGCTGGCTCGAGGGGCCAAATGGCCTATTCCTGCTCCTAATCTATACATGATAACCTCACAGAGGCATGTAAACGCTATTGGCTAAACTGGTGGCTCCGGGAAATTCTATGGACGGCATTTCCTGGCCCTTCCCGCCGGAACATCTTCCAATCCCGCCGATTGCTTGGATCCAACAACGGCACAACAAATACCGAGACAGGGTCGCGAGGTTGAAGTTACAATCAGGTAAGTCTTGATCTTCGAGTCACAGAATCCCTACAGTGCAGAATGAAGCCATTCGGCCAACCGGGCCTGCACCAACCCTCTGAAAGAGCACCTTTCCTCGGCCCACTCCCCCTGCCCTATCCCGTGACCCCACCTAACTGTTGGACACTAAGGAACAATTTAGAATGGTCAATCCACCTAACCTGTACCTATTCTGACATCTTATTGAATGGTAGCAGAGGCTCGAAAGGCCGAAGTGCCTACTCATGATCCTGCATGCTCATATGTTTGTGAAACACTAGGGTGTAGCCTGCCAAGGGTGCTGCATTGTCAGAGGAACCTGCTTTTTTGGGACATAGAAACATAGGAACTAGGAGCAGAAGTCGCCAATTTAGCCCTTCGAGTCTGCTCTGCCACTCAATCAGATCAGGGTTCACTAACGCCCCGTTAGGGAAGGAAATCTGCCGACCTTACCCGGTCTGGCCGACACGTGACTCCAGACCCCACCGCAATGCGGTGGACTCTGGAATGAGCGAGCGAGCCACTCAGATCAAGGCCAATAAGGGATGGGGCAACGCATGCTGTGAATGAACAATAAGATATATTCCTGTGGAATTATTCATGTGGATCGCAAACCGATCAGAAGTGAAAATGGGAATAGGGACAAAAGCTTTGATGATATATTGCATGCACGCCTAATAAGGCATTGGTCAGTTACGCGTCTAATCAAATTTCACTATCCTCCCACATTTAAACAAATGGCACATTTAGTCAAGATCACTGGATCATTGTGCGTGAATTATTAGCTTGGTAGTTATGGTATTTAGGATTACCATATTATAAAGCTATTTCTACAATGTTTGAATTAGATTTGCTGTCATGGCAATGACTCAAATTCATGTCCACTGGCCAATGTAATTGGCTAAAAGCAAAATATAGAACATACAGTGCAGAAGGAGTCCATTCGGCCCATTGAGTCTGCACCGACCCACTTAAGCCCTCATTTCCACCCTATCCCCATAACCCAATAACCCCTCCTAACCTTTTTTGGACACTAAGGGCAATTTAACATGGCCAACCCACCTAACCTGCACGTGTTTGGACTGTGGGAGGAAACCGGAGCACCCGGAGGAAACCCACGCAGACACGGGGAGAACGTGCAGACTCCGCGCAGACAGTGTCCCAGCGGGGAATCGAACCTGGGACCCTGAAGCCACAGTGCGAACCACTTGTGCTACTATGCTGCATGAGAGAGCTGGCACAAGGGAGGGAATTATAGTCGGAAGTTGCCGTGACTTAGAAAGCGCCGTCAGGCAGGGGAAGCTGAAGAAGATTCAATCGGGGTTTTCAAAAATACTTGCAAGGGAGAAAAAGCAATTGCCAGACTGTGGGGAAAGAGCAGGGAGGTGCGACTAACTGGATAAGAGAGCTAGCAGAGATATTATGGGCCGAAGGCCAGTAAGATTCTCTTTGCTTCTGGTACACGATCTGAAAAATAGTTTAGAATTTGCCTTATTTCTCAAGCAGCTAAAAGGTTAAAACACAGCTACACCAATTCACAGAAAACGCATTTCTCATTCATTGCTGTGTTAACATGTGGCCACTCTTAGGAAGTTGGGATGAAATGAAAAGTGGATGAAAAAGAAACGGAAAGGGATTTAGCTGCACCAAGGGCTTGTGAAATGCAGATTAGTCCAGAAGGAAGGTGAAAGAGACACTTCGTTCAGAAAAGTGGAGACTGGCAGTCTTGGGGCCTAGATCACAGCCATGCCCAGTTGCAAAGCAGGACTCTCACTCAGCATGAAACTGTTGTTCAGAAAAGAAAGTAGGAGAAGAAGCTACGTGCGTTAGACCCCGGAAATCCTACTCAAAACTAGAAGAAAGATCCCCAAAAGAAATTTGCAGGTCCTGTGCGGTAATTATTTGGCTCATGGTGTTAAAACCAATGGGATGTTGTTTTGGGGACAGTGTATTCTCAGGGTTTAGGAAAGTAAATAGATTTGTATTGAGGGGGATAAATTAAGCATACTGTCTGGGTTTTGTAGCTGATTATCAATGTTGTTCTTTGCTGTTGATTTGTTTTAAATAACATTTTGTAATTTGAATAATTTAGACTGACCACCTTTTCCTCATCTCTTTTCTCACATTTTGTTTTCCAAATTGCAAAGGTAAATGATCAAGAACCAAATGTTCCGCGTTTCCCTTCTGGAAGTTAGGGCGCCCTCGCATTGAACGCCAGAGGGATCCATAACACCATTCTCTATCCTCACATCAGCATCAGCCGCGCCCAATGTACCTCAGTCTCGCCTCAGGACACAAAAGATTGAGGGTTCAAATTGCTCGCCAGAATTTGACCATTTCATGCAGGTTGACACTACGCTAAGTGAGATGCTACACTGCCAGAGGTGCCACGTTCAGAACAGAGGGTGCGCTGTGGGTCTGTCTCAAGGGGAAATTAAAAGATCCCATTGATCTGTTTCGAAGCAGAGCACGGGGAGTTATATCTGGGGCTCTGGCTAATTGTTATTCCTCAGTCAGCACCGCTTCATAAATGGTCAAGAATTGAGAGTTGGCCTCGGTAATGGCGATCATGAAATTATCATCAATTGTCCTAAAAACCCATCTGGTTCACTAATGTCCTTCAGGGAAGGAAATCTGCCGTCCTTACCCGGTCTGGCCTACATGTGGCTCCAGACGCCACAGCTATGGGGTTGACTCTTCACTGAAGTGACCGAGCGAGCCGCTCAGTTCAAGGGCGATTAGGGATGGGCAACATATGCCAGGCCCAGCCCAGCGACGTCCACACCCCGTGAAAGAATGAAGAAAAACGCCACCTGGTCGTTACAGCATTGCTGCTTGTGGGAGTTTGCAGTGTGCATATCGATTGCCTCATTTACTGCAACGAAACAGGGACTGCATTTCAAAGCTGCAGCCAGGATTCCCCATTCCCACCGGCAGCGCACCCCCGTCGGTGGGATTCCCAGTGGGAATTCCCCATGGGAAATCCCATTGACAAAACGGGGGAGGGAGGAGGGAGCAGGGAATTCCCCCCCCCCCCCCGCCACAGCCGACGAACAGCGTGCCATCGAAAAACAGGCGGCTGGGGGAAGCGGGGAAATGGCGAACCCCATGCCACATCATTGCCTGCAGAGTGGGATTGCCTGGGATGTTGGGGGGTGGGGGGGGGCGGGGCGGTGGTTATTCAAGGCGCTATATAAATGAAAATCTTTCCATTACATAACTTTAGACCTTCTCAACGCCCGCCCACCCCACCCCCCCGATGACCCTCCCCCCCCCCCCCCCCCCAACGCACCACCGCGCCATCCCCACCCCACCCCACCCAGTCTGTTCCTCCACCTACGGCAGTCAAGCCTGGTCTCACCAAACCATTGT
Source organism: Scyliorhinus canicula (assembly GCF_902713615.1). NCBI lineage: Eukaryota > Metazoa > Chordata > Chondrichthyes > Carcharhiniformes > Scyliorhinidae > Scyliorhinus > Scyliorhinus canicula. Next base: position 10,130,213 of record NC_052172.1, read on the forward strand.
CCTCTCTCCTAATCCCTTCCCATCCTCGGAAGGGTCCTGTGATAAGGATTTTGGTCCCTCGCCATAGTTTTTAACAATAAACCCCCCCCCCCCCACCACCACCACCCGTCAGCTTCCTCAGAGAGATGCGACGTTGAGTTTGGCAACTTTAGTTGGAAACGTAGAAAAAAAATAGTAGCAGGAGGAGGCCATTCGGCCCTTCGAGACCGCTCCGCCATTCGTGACGATCGTGGCTGATCATCCAACTCATTAGCCTAATCCTGCTTTCCCACCCCAAACCAAATCCTTTGATCCCATAATATCTAACTGCTTCCTGAACATCGGAATTCTCTGTCAGCGGTCTCCTCCAGTCCCCTCGCCCCCGGGTGGAAGGTGCTGCTGCCTCAGGGGCCTTGGTGAGTAACTGCAGTGCAGTCGAAGAGGAACAGAACACTTTAAAAATATACCTCCATGTAAAGGGAGGGGTTCTTGGTGTCCAAAGATGGGCAGGTTAGCGGGTTAGAGGGATAGGGCGAGTGGGTGGGCCGAGGGAGGCTGCTCTTTCAGAGGGTGGTTGCAGACTCGATGGGCCGAATGGCCTCCTTCTGCACTGTAGGGTGGCTGCAGACTCGACGGGCCGAATGGCCTCCTTCTGCACTGTAGGGTGGTTGCAGGCTCGATGGGCCGAATGGACTCCTTCTGCACTGTAGGGTGGTTGCAGACTCGATGGGCCGAATGGCCTCCTTCTGCACTGTAGGATGGTTGCAGACTCGATGGGCCGAATGGCCTCCTTCTGCACTGTCGGGATTCAATGGTGCTCAATCAGGCACTCTCATCAAAAAACGTTTTGCAACTTGAAGAGTGTTGCCTCTCTTGACAAGATTGTTTTCCTGGGATAGAAACTCATGATAATTATTCTACAATGAATCCCTGACTGGGTAAGGCCTGGGGCGCTGAGCATTGTCAACGCCGAGACTGACTCGGCTTCAGTTGTCAGACTCGCTCGGAGACGTCGAGAGAAGCGGTGCAATGACACTCTGATGCAGTAGGGGGCAGCCTTGTGTGGTTTCTTACGGGGGGGGGGGGGGGGGGGGGGGTCGGTTACAGGAAGGTATTCGGCCTGCCCTGTCTGTACCTGCTCCCTGCAGGAGCCACCCTCCTGTTGCCGCCGCCCCCCATCTCCCGCCTTCTCCCCCCAAGCCTGCACATTCCTCAGATAACAATCCAACTCCCACTTCAGAAGCCGCCTGTCCCGTAGGCCCAGGCTGTGCGTTCCAGGCCTTTGCCCCTCACTGCGTGTAACAATCCGTCCAATAACGGGCCCGGTGAAGATTATCATAGAATTTACAGTGCAGAAGGAGGCCATTCGGCCCATCGAGTCTGCACCGGCTCTTGGAAAGAGCACCCGACCCAAGTTCTACACCTCCACCCTATCCCCATAACCCAGTAACCCCACCCAACACAAAGGGCAATTTTCGACACTAAGGGCAATTTAGCACGGCCAATCCACCTAACCTGCACATCTTTGGACTGTGGGAGGAAACCGGAGCACCCGGAGGAAACCCACGCACACACGGGGAGGACGTGCAGACTCCACACAGGCAGTGACCCAGCGGGGAATCGAACCTGGGACCCTGGAGCTGTGAAGCAATTGTGCTATCCACAATGCTACCGTGCTGCCCTTTGAGGTGAGAGGCAGCACAATACAAGGGGCTGAATTCTCCCAAAATGAGACTATGTCCCGGCGCTGGCGTAAAAACGGTGGAGTTGTACTCCAGACATCCCTTTCAAAAAGTGGAACGAATTCCCAGCCCTGCCGGGGACAAGCCGTGATCCGGAGTGAATCTCGCAGCTTTTGCTGCAGATACGGGCTCCCGCACATCCGGGTCAGAGGTCGCGCATGTGCATACCGGCGGCCTCCAGCGGCCGCACTCAGCTCCATGGCGGACTCGGCCCGCGGAGCCACAGCAAAGAAAGAGACCCCCCCCCCCGATTGGTCTGCTCCCGACCAGGGTGGAGGTACACTGGGCGGGGCTCAGGCAATGGGCCCCCCACCCCCAGCGGCGTGGCCTACTCCGCGGTCACGCCGATTTTCGAGGCCCGGGGAATCGGGGGACTGGGCCGGGCCCCGATTACGGCCTGAAAGTGGATCCTACGCAGCGATTTTGGAGCGGAGCCTGCGGAGGATCCAGCCCAAGGTGTTGTTGTTGCGACTGGAACAGAGCCCCCAATATTTTCATGTGTTTGGAGGGGGATGGGATGGGGGGGGGGGGTTGGTTGGAAAGGAAGGATAAGTGTGACAGACTATAGACGGGAAACCCCAAGTATGGGTTCAATGAACCACCTGTAGGCCCCAGGACAGAGCTTAAATCGATTTTCAATCCTGATTTCCCACCTGATTGGCTGGCGGCCTTGCCTGTCTGTGGTGTGGGGAGGCCTTCTGTCCAGGTAAGGAGACAATGAGAGATTATCGTGGGGGTCTCAGGGTTAAAGAGGCCACGGGGCTAGAGGGATAGGTGAGGTTAGATTGCGGTCATGGGGACGGGGGACGGGGGGGGGGGTGGGTTAAGATGGTGAATTGGGGAGGGGGGCGAGACGGCACATGGAGGGTGGTGGGAACAGATCACAGTGGAGGCTGGTTTACTGGCAACGTTGTTGGGCCGAAACAAATGTTCCTGCTCCCGGCCCACAAGCAGTGCGATAAAAGCGCTGACCTCCTGGGCTCCAGTCCTCCTCACCTCCCATTACCTGTCGGGTTTCCTAAAGCCGCGGGGGCGACCCTGCGCGTGGTGTGTGAGCTGCCCCGCTCAGGGGAGGAGGCCCATCAGCGGCCTCCTTAATCCTGTAAAAGCCGGCCCGCACAAGGACCGTGCCGCAGAGCATCCCCGGCTGGGATTCGAACTGTTGCTTGGCAACACTTTCCTCTTGGGAATGAACTATTTTTTGACTGTCCTTTCCGGAACTCCTCCATGATTACGAACGGATTGGCGATCAACCCCCCCCCGCCCCCCCCCCCCCCCCCCCCCCCCCGCCCCCCACAGCCACCTCCATCCCGTCTCAGTTAAAATGGGCGGGATCAATCAAAGCGGGTTGGCGGTGGGGTGGGTGGTGTATCGGCCATGAAATCTTTGAGCTGTGTGAGGCGTGGCTCGGTTGGTAGGAGCCTTGCCTCTAAGCTGTGAGGTTCGGGATTCAAACGCCCCCCCCCGCCCCCCCCCCCCACCCCTTCCCTCAATGGCACACAAATGGTAAGGGTGGAGCTCAAGTACAGTACCGAGGGTTTGCAGCAGCGCCGGAAGGGCTATTTTTCAGATGAAGGGGCTGCAATCGCCTGGGCCTACGCCCTCACCCAAAATAAGTCCACCCGGCTTTCTGGGGGTTTAAATGACTCCCAAACCATTCGGGGGGGGGGAGGGGGGGGGGGGGGAAGAGAGTTCAGTCTGCACCGAACCTGTGCTGTCCTGGGAGTCTTTAAGACTTAAATCGATTGCCTCAAATTGGTATGATTTAACTGGGGGGGGGGGGGGTCTCGGAATCCTCTTGATAGATTATTTCGAGTCCAGCCGACCGACACGATATACGTGAAGATTATCATCCATCCGCAATGCAACTCCTGATAGAGTATCTATTTAAATTCAGTGCTAAGCTTCCCCAGCAACCCAACAGGTAAAGACATCAGCACTGTGCAACTGATATGGAGCAAAGGGGCACAGCTTTGATTCCCGGTGTGGGGGTGACAGGGCCTCCCACCCCCCCCCCCTCCCCCGAACAAACACCTCCCCCACCACTCCTTCCACACACTCCCCATCCCTCACCCCCACCACCCTCTCCGCCACCACCTCCTCTCTCCCTCTTCCCCCCCCACCCCCCCGTCTCTCCCCATCCCTCCCCTGCCCACCACCCCCCCCCCCGCCCATCCACCCCCCTCCCCCCGCCCCCCTCCTCGCCCCCGTGCCGCCACGTGTTCCGAGGTCAGCCGAGGACGCGGCGGGGTTCGTCCGCGATGCCCCGCCCGGCCAAGCAGCCCGCCCTCACTCTCGCAGTGGAGATGACTTCCCAGCGGATGGTTGGTAGGGGAGGGGAGGGGGCTGGGGGGGGGGGGGGGGGGGGGGGAGGGTGGAAAGGTGGAGCGAAGCAGTGAGCTGCTGGCAGCCTTGATTCCGAAGCGCCTGTGTGTCTGAGGGAGGCCTTGGCGGAGAGATGACGAGGGGTGTGGTGGTGGTGGTGGTGGTGGGGTGGGGTGGGGGGGAGCCGGTCAAAAGGGAGCGTTCTTTCCACAGCAGTCACATAAAGTGATGCTTCCCAGACTTCCAGACAAGCAGCGCAATAAATCACTCCCCACATACCACAGGCCTTTGGAAGCCTCCTCGCCCTTATCAAGTCTGCTTTGCTTTGGAGCAGCCGCAGAGATAGGCCCGGGAGCCATTCCAAGCCGGTAACATAAGCAGACATTCGGATGATGTCACCCAACTGGGAGGGCAAAGTTCAAAGCAGCCCGTAACCGTCATTTGAACCCTGGGATGGGATTACAGCCTGCAGATCAATCCTAGAGTCGCAGGTTCTGAAACGCATGGGGCCTTTGATCCCATCCTGACTCGCAGCCTGGAGGGGGGGGGGGGGGGGGAGGAGGTGGGGGGGGAAGGGAGAGGGGGGGTGGGGGGTGGGGAGGGGGGGGGGGTCCTCGTCATGCTCTGGCTGTCTATGCTGAGAGGGCCACCGATTGGATGGGCTGCTTATCAAGGCGCCCGTCAAATCTTGCAGCCAGGATAAGGAAGAAAATAAAAGCCCCCGTCCGGCTTGGCTGGGGACGAGGAGAAAGGGAAGCAGATAGTTCTACGTTTGTATAGCGCCTTCCGGGAGCGCCGGGTGCTTTCTAGCCAGCGATCGGAGAAGGTTGGGACTGTCCTCTTTGCGGAGGGCCCGGGGGTAGGGGGTGGGGGTGGGGGGGGGGGGGGGGGGATTTGATCCAGATGTTCAAAATCACGAGGGGCCTGGCAGAGAGGGCGGGGGAGAGACGGCCCCCGTTCGTGAGCGGATCAAGAACGGGGCCGTAGATTCTGAAGAACTTCCGCATCATCCTCCTCCTTTAGAATCATCGAGCTTCACGGCACAGAAAGAGGCCGTTCGGCCCATCGTGTCTGCACCGGCCATCCAACACCGATCCATTCTAATCCCACTTTCCAGCATTTGATCCGCGGCGTTTCCAATGCTCATCGAGATGCTTCTTAAACGTTGTGAGGGTTCCCGCCTCCATCAGCCGTTCAGGCAGCGAGTTCCAGATTCCCGCTACCCTCTGGGTGAAAAGGCTTCTCCTCAACTCCCTTCCTAACCGTCTACCTCTTAGGTTAAACCGATGCCCCCCTGGTTATTGACCCCTCTACACGGCGCGGTGGCACAGTGGTTAGCACCGCTGCCTCAAAGCGCCAGGGACCCTCTCGCTCTTAATGGTACACAGGAGCTGGTTTAGCTCACTGGGCTAAATCGCTGGCTTTTAAAGCAGACCAAGCAGGCCAGCAGCACGGTTCGATTCCCGTACCAGCCTTCCCGGACAGGCGCCGGAATGTGGCGACTAGGGGCTTTTCACAGTAACTTCATTGAAGCCTACTCGTGACAATAAGCGATTTTCATTTTTCATTTTTTCAGGAATCACCTTTGGACTGGCCGTGATTTTAGCTGCCAATATTTTTCCACATCCGCTCTTTGTTTTCGCGATGCCATTTTCCACTTTACGTCTGTATTTCCAGTGCTCCTTCGGACCTTCCGATATTTTTTATTTTTGCGACTGTTGTAAGCTTTCTTCACCTGCTCTATCTGAACCTGTGTGTTTCTAGATAGCCGGGGGGGGTGGGGGGGGGGGGGGGTGGGGGGGGGGGAGATCAGAGATGATGACCATGAGGGGGGGTGGGGGGGGGGGCGGAGATCAGAGATGATGACCATGAGGGGGGGGGGGGGGGGAATCAGAGATGACGACCATGACAAACACCATCGATTGTTGTAGAAACCCGTCTGGTTCACTAATGTGGGACGGAAATCTTACCCGGTCTGGCCTAACCCACAGCGATGTGATCGACTCTCGACTACCCTCCCCCCCCCCCCCCCCCCTCTGAAAATGGCTGAGCGAGACACACAGTTCAAGGGCAATTAGGGATGGCAACAAATGCTGGGTCCAACATTCTCCGTCTTCTCCTTTCTCTCTCGAAGTCAACAGTCCCAGTTTCCCTCCTCTGGCCACTCGACTGAAGTCCCCTTGTGCTCCTCACCCAGAGGGTGTTTGGAGCCTGGAATTAGCTTCCTGAGGGGAGGGGGGGGGGTCGTTGTGGAGAGGGGTGTGTGTGGGGGGGGGGGGGGGGTTGGGGGCAGGGGGGATGCGAGGGGGGGGGCGTTGGGAAGAGGGGGGGGTGGGTGGGCAGCTGAGGCAGATTTGATCGAGGTGTTGAAAAGGGAATCAGATTGCTGTCCGAAAAGAGGGAATTGTGCAAGGTCACGGGGGTAAGGATTGGGGGATTGGGGCTCGGGTAGACTGCGCTCTCAGAGAGCCGGTACAGACCCGATGGGCCGAATGGTCTCCTTCTGCGCTCTGAAGCTTCCCCGGCGGCTGGAGCCATCCGGGTCAATCCTGCCCTGTGCTCTCCCTAAAACCTTGGCGTGCTAAAGTGAGGTGGCCCAAATCAGGCACTGTACTGGCTGCTGAGGCCTAGCCGTTGAGGCCTACTGGGAGTTTTGTGAAGGTTCGACAGAGCTTAGCTCTTGTAGTCTGCGCCCCTCTTTGCACAATCCAGCAAAGTTGCCTTTTTAAATCATTCCTTCAATGTATTTTATTCCAAACATATTCAAAGGTACAAAAACATAAATAAATCAGAAAACAGTCCACACTCCCCCTTTTCACCCCCACCCTCCTCCCCCACCCTCTTTAATTTTCTTAGCTGTTCATGAGCTCCCATATTTCCAGATATTCTTGCGTGTTACTCATTTGTTTTTGTTGTTTTTTTAATTAAGCAGTTCACGATCACCCCCCCCCCCTCTCCATCTGAAGGCTCAGGCTGAATCCCATTGGCAGCCAAATCTGTGAGGAGCTACGCAGATAAGTACAGCAGCCCCCCCCCCCCCCCCCCCCCCCAGGCTCGATGTCCGTTCTGTGCGCTGATCCATGGCAAAGGCCGGTGGTTTGCAGGCGCCGCAACCAACCTCGGCGTGACACGGTGAGGAAGGGGAGCCCAGTGGGGAAAGGAAAGTGTCATTTAACAGCCGGAATTGCCCGTCGCTGCCCCCTGCTGGGCCCTAGGGTGTCTGCAGGCCACGTGAGGATGGGGCGGACTCGAATCTCAGGGTTCCTCTCCTTCACTGCCAACGGGCCCACAGGTGGAACACCCAGACTGACACGGGAACGAGGACCATCAGACTGGGACGCTTATAGGCCCATCGCAAGATTCTCCTCGGAGAGAGGGAGGCCGAGAGGAGATTTGATCGAGATGTTCAAAATCATGAGGGGGGGGGGGTCTGGACAGAGTAGACGGGGAGAAACTGTTGCTGCTCGGGAAAGGATGGAGGACGAGGGGGGGGCACAGATTTAAAGTGATTTGTAAAAGAAGCAAACCTGATGTGTGAGAAAAAAAAACGTTTTCACCCAGCGAGTGGTTGGGGTCTGGAATGCACGGCCTGGAAGTGTGGAGGAGGCAGCTTCAATCGAGGCTTTCCAGAGGGGATTAGATGATTATTTGAATAGAAATAATGTGCGGGGGGGGGGGGGGGGGGGGCGCGGGGGTAAAAGGCAGAGGATTGGCACTGAATCACGATGCTCGGTTGGAGAGCCGGGGCTGGCTCAATGGGCCTCCTTCTGCGTCCGCGACCTGACATCAGGCCAAGACCTCCTGAGGTAGACGAGAAAAAGACCCGCTGTTTACAAAATGCCGGAACGAACGATGGGACATTATGAACCGGGGTGACATCAGCAGGCATCATCCACGTCACCTCCACTGGCTTCAGAAGCCATCCCCGCTTTTTTTTTTAGCTCCCAGCAGCCGACTCAAAAGGCCATTTTCGATAACCGGGCATTCTTTTTGTAAAGCGCCTCCCGGAATCGCAATCCGACAGTTGCTCCCCTTTTTGCCCCCTCCCTCGGCCCGCTTATCATTGAAATCCGCCCTTCAAGGTTTGTTTTCCGAAATGTCTGCACTCCGATCTCTCTCAGTAAGAGTGCCGTCAACCATGTCCAAATGGCCTTGACAGAGTGGACAGTCTGAGGCTTTCTCCCCAGACTGGAAGAGTCAATTATTAGGGGACAGGTTGAAAGCGCAAGGGGCAAAGTTCAGAGGAGATGTACGAGGTAAGTTTTTTTTTTACACAGAGGGTAGCGGGTGCCTGGAACTCGCTGCCGGAGGAGGTGGTGGAAGCCGGGACGATAGTGACGTTTAAGGGGCGTCCTGACAAATTAATTAATGAATGGGATGGGAAAAGAGGGATACGGGCCCAGGAAGTGAGGCAAATGGACTCCAGAAGCGCAGAAGGTTTTAGGTTCGACGGGGCATCATGGTCGACGCAGGCTTGGAGGGCCGAAGGGCCTGTTACTGTGCTGTACTTTTCCTTGTTCTTCGTCCCCAGCTCATCACAGCTACCCCCCCGCCCCACCCCACACCGTCTTCCAGCCCCCCCCCCCCCCCCCCCCCCTTCCCAACAGCCCTCTGAAATCGGATCTATTTTCAAAGGAATTCCCAGAATGACCGCCCCCACCCCCTGGAGATAGAATCCCTCGCGAGTCGGCTACGCTCACTCACAGAGCCCATTGGGTTGAACTCGCCATTCACTCCGTGTCCCACGGCCCTTAAACATGAAACCCCCCCCCCTCCCTCTGTCTTGCGTGTAACTCCTTTGATCCCACTCTCTTTCCCTGCCCCCCCCCCCCCCCCCCCCACATTTAAACACGACCAGCGAAATAAATGCTTCTCATTTCCTTCTTCCAGGCTGTGCTGCTCGAACACGAACTTTCTTTCACTGCCAGTGGACGTCCCTCTGAAATGTGTCCAATTTGATATAAATGAAAAAGTCACGGGGCGCGGGAGTGACCCCGGCGTGCGCTAAACCGCCTTGCGCCGAGCCGTGTTGGCTTCTCTACACCTTGCTATCGATTGCATTCAGGGAAACGGCCTTTGGAGCAAGAAGGACTTCCTGGTGGATTCCGTCCAGCAGGAGCTGATTTAATAATCTGATTTAGGGTTAATGAGGCTGAAAATTTTTCCTTATTTTTTTTTCCCCGAGGTGAAATTGCTCCATGGAGAGAAATAGCTGAGATGTAGATACATAAAACCCAGGCACCCATTGCAAATAGCACCACATACTCACATCCTCTCGTTCACAGCAGCAGGCCCAGGCATTTTCGGAGTAATTAAAAATAATTACAGCAGAAATACGACACATACTCCCACTTGCAACGTTTACATTGCACATGTAACGTGTTGCCCGCTAAGCAGCCCCAGATGTGATATTTAGATTTCACGTAACGTCATTGCTGAACAGGTCGCAGATATGTTCGGGGGACAGGCACAAGCTGTCGAAGTTTTGCACCTTGCACTCATCAGGACAATGCGCAAGGGCGGCACGCTGGCGCAGTGGTTCGCATGCCGCCTACGGAGGAGAGGACCCGGGTTCGATCCCGGCCCAGGTCACTGTGTGGAGTTTGCACATTCTCCCCATGTCTGTGTGGGTTTCACCCCACACAACCCAAAGATGTGCAATTTAGGTGGATTGGCCAGGCTAAATTGCCCCTTAGTTGGGAAAAAATATTTGGGTACTCAAAAATTTTTTTTTTAATAAAAGGACAACGCAAATGTCAAGAACAAAGAAAATAGGGCAGCACGGTGGCCTAGTGGTTAGCACAACTGCCTCACGGCGCTTAGGTCCCAGGTTCGATCCCGGCTCTGGGTCACTGTCCGTGTGGAGTTTGCACATTCTCCCAGTGTCTGCATGGGTTTCGCCCCCACAACCCAAAAATGTGCAGAGTAGGTGGATTGGCCACGCTAAATTGCCCCTTAATTGGAAAAAATAATTGGGTAATCTAAATTTATTAAAAAAAAGAACAAAGAAAATTACAGCACAGGAACAGGCCCTTCGGCCCTCCCAGCCTGCACCGATCCAGATCCTTTATCTAAACCTGTCTCCTATTTTCCAAGGTCTACCTCCCTCTGTTGCCGCCCATTCATATACCTGTCTAGATGCCTCTTAAATGATGCTATCGTGCCCGCCTCTACCACCTTCGCTGGTAAAGCGTTCCAGGCACCCACCACCCTCTGCGTAAAAAAGTTTCCACGCACATCTCCCTTAAACTTTCCCCTTGTAACTGACACCCCCACTCCTTGAAAAAGCTTGTTGCTATCCACCCTGTCCATACCTCTCATAATTTTGTAGACCTCAATCAGGTCCCCCCTCAACCTCTGTCTTTCCAACGAAAACAATCCTAATCTACTCAACTTTTCTACATAGCTAGCACCCTCCATACCAGGCAACATCCTGGTGAACCTCCTCTGCACCCTCTCCAAAGCATCCACATCCTTCTGGTAATGTGGCGACCAGAACTGCACGCAGTATTCCAAATGTGGTCTAACCAAAGTCCTATACAACTGTAACATGACCTGCCGACTCTTGTACTCAATACCCCGTCCGATGAAGGCAAGCATGCTGTATGCCTTCTTGACCACTCTATCGACCTGCGTTGCAACCTTCAGGGTACAATGGACCTGAACTCCCAGATCTCTCTGTACATCAATTTTCCCCAAGACCCTTCCATTGACTATAGTCAAGCGAACAACTATTTATATTTCATAGAAAAGGGCTTTGATTGGTTATAAATAATATTTTCATTATATATGTCGTACGTCACTAAACATCCCCCGTATATTTAGATTATTATTATGACATGAATATTGCGATGCATGCATTTTAAATATGTTTAGGTGATTTTCCTGAAGGTTATGAGGTTTTTGGACATTGCGCTGTACTGGCAATCTCTCCATCTCCTGTAGCTAATCACGCCGATTGATTGCGAGGAGCCAGTGTTGGCTAATAGAACATACAGTGCAGAAGGAGGCCATTTGGCCCATCGAGTCTGCACCGACCCACTTCAGCCCTCACTTCCACCCTATCCCCGTAACCCAATAACCCCTCCTAACCTTTTAGGACGCTAAGGGACAATTTAGCATGGCCAATCCACCCTAACCTGCACGTGTTCAGACTTGGTGGGAGGAAACCGCAGCTCCCGGAGGAAACCCACGCAGACACGGGGAGAACGTGCAGACTCCACACAGACAGCGACCCAAGCCGGAATTGAACCTGGGATCCTGGAGCTGTGAAGCGATTGTGCTAACCACTGTGCTACCGTGCTGCCCAAATAATCTTGTAGCTATTTATATTTACAGGGGAGCATTTATTTAACAGTCTAGCCACAAAATAATCGTTACCCTTCGTTGCCCCGCCGCTTCCCAACTGTGAAGGGTCAGAAGGATAATAAGAAGAAGAGGCAGCGAAACTGGAAGGTGTGGGGAGAATGAGATTTCAATGTCAGTGTAGGAATTAGCATTGAAGAGGTGGAGAGAATTCATCTGTGTGAAAAGAGAGAGAGGGAAATAATAACGGCAGGGAGGAATGAGACGAATGAGGGAGAAGATATGCATGGAATGAGAAAAGGATCAATGACGGGAGTAATTGGACGTTTATTTGCCTCCGTCGCTGCAACATTCAACCAATGTCCCTCAGGGCGATTGGCATTAAATAGTTAATGATCACATGACGCAGGTTTAGAGGCACAAATGAGACAGCACAGACACACCCCGTCACACACACACACACACACACCCCGTCACACACACACCAAGTCACACATACACACACCCCGTCACACACACACACACCCCGTCACACACACACACACCCCGTCACACACACACACACCCCGTCACACACACACACACACCGTCACACATACACCCCGTCACACACACCCCGTCACGCACACACCCCGTCACGCACACAACCCGTCACACACACACACACCCCGTCACACACACACACACCCCGTCACACACACACCCCGTCACACACACACACACCCCGTCACACACACACACACCCCGTCACACACACACCCCGTCACACACACACCCCGTCACACACACACCCCGTCACACACACACACACCCCGTCACGCACACAACCCGTCACACACACACCCCGTCACACACACACACACCCCGTCACACACACACCCCGTCACACACACACACACCCCGTCACACACACACACACCCCGTCACACACACACACACCCCGTCACACACACACACACCCCGTCACACACACACCCCGTCACACACACACCCCGTCACACACACACCCCGTCACACACACACCCCGTCACACACACACCCCGTCACACACACTCCCCGTCACACCCACTCCCCGTCACACACACTCCCCGTCACACACACCCCGTCACACGCACTCCCCGTCACACGCACTCCCTGTCACACACACACACTCCCCGTCACACACACTCCCCGTCACACACACACACACACCCCGTCACACACCCCGTCACACACACACCCCGTCACACACACACACCCTGTCACACACACACACACCCCGTCACACACACACCCCGTCACACACACACACACACCCCGACACACACACACCCCGACACACACACACCCCGACACACACACACCCCGTCACACACACACACCCTGTCACACACACACACACCCCGTCACACACACACCCCGTCACACACACACACACACCCCGACACACACACACCCCGACACACACACACCCCGACACACACACACACCCCGACACACACACACCCCATCACACACACACACCCCGACACACACACCCCGTCACACACACACACACCCCGTCACACACACACCCCCCGTCACACACACACACACCCCGTCACACGCACACACACCCCGTCACACACACACACCCCGTCACACACACACACCCCGTCACACACACACCCCGTCACGCACACACCCCGTCACACACACACACCCCGTCACACACACACCCCGTCACACACACATACACCCCGTCACACACACACCCCGTCACACACACATACACCCGTCACACACACACACACCCGTCCCACACACATACACCCGTCACACACACACACACCCGTCCCACACACACCCCGTCACACACACATACACCCGTCACACACACACCCCGTCACACACACACACACCCCGTCACACACACACACCGTTTCACACACACACCCCATCACACACACACCCCGTCACACACACACACACCCCTGTCACACACACCGTCACACACACCATCACATACACACCCCCCCCACACACACACACATACACACACCGTCACACACATACACACACCGTCACACACTCATGCACACACACTCCCTGTCACACACTCATGCACACACACACCCCGTCACACACTCATGCACACACACTCCCTGTCACGCAAGCACTCACACCCATCACGCGCGCCACCCCGTCACGCACGTACACACGCTTCCAATAACCTCTTCTTACCTTCTCCAACTCCAGAAGGTGAAACCTCAACACCTGAATGGCCTGAATCATCTGTGGGGAGAAAGGAGGAGGTTCAGTGAAGTGAACCCAGTGACTGGGTCAGTGCGTGGCCCGAACATCACAACAATCAATGACCCGCGCGCACAGCCTCCAACCTCGGAGGCAGTTCTCGGCAAAGTTACATTTGGGTCTTGTTACAAACCCAATTTGCAACAGTAACTGATTAATTCAATTAAACCCTCCCCCCCCCCCCCCAAACATTATTTTGTTAAACACACAATTAAACATTGCGGATTTCAGTGATTATGTTTCAGGGATTTTTCACAGAGGCTAACTGGGAAGGAATATTTCGACAGCAGCCACCCCCTCGGTATTCTTTTCAAAATCGATCAGTCTGCTCAAAACAAACACAGTTCACATTTAAATCTCTAATTACCAAATTATCCAGCTCGGGGTTCGAGGAAAATAGAGGTTTTTCTGTCCGGATCTAGAAAATAAAAGAGTTTGATAACGTTTTAGACTGGAGATGGTTAACTGCCGGCAATACTTAAAGCCCAGATCCTGGAACTGGAGTTAGAAAAATAGTTTCTAACTTACTCTGTGTACTGGCAGTAACGTACGTCAGATATGCATAGTTACACACTCACTCACACACTCACACACAGGTACAGACACTGACAGTATGCACAGGCAGGCACTGATAATATACACACACACACACACGAACACATGAACAAGGACAGAGACTAAACTGTACTTGAACATTAACGCAGAGACAGCAGCTGGATTTTCCATCCCAGGGTTCTCTGAATGCATTCCCCAGTAGGATAGAGAATCTGGTGTCAGGGGAATGTCGGGATATGCACACAGGTACAGACACTGACAGTCACACGCACACACACACAGGTACAGACACTGACAGTCACACACACACACACAGGTACAGACACTGACAGTCTCTCTCACACACACACACATAGGTACAGACACAGACAGTCACACACACAGATACAGACACTGACAGTCTCACACACACACAGGTACAGACACTGACAGTCACACACACACACACACACACATGTACAGACACTGACAGTCTCACACACACACACAGGTACAGACACTGACAGTCACACACACACACACACACACAGGTACAGACACTGACAGTCACACACACAGGTACAGACACTGACAGTCACACACACACAGGTACAGACACTGACAGTCACACACACAGGTACAGACACTGACAGTCACACACATACACAGGTACAGACACTGACAGTCACACACACACACACACAGGTACAGACACTGACAGTCACACACACACACACACACAGGTACAGACACTGACAGCCACACACACACACACAGGTACAGACACTGACAGTCACACACACACACACACACAGGTACAGACACAGACAGTCTCACACACACACACACAGGTACAGACACTGACAGTCGCACACAACAGGTACAGACACTGACTGTCACACACACACACACAAGAACAGACACTGACAGTCACACACACACACAGGTACAACACTGACAATTACACACATAGGTACAGACAGTGACAGTCACATACAGACACACATACAGACACTGACAGTCACACACACACACATAGACACCGACAGTCACATACACACACAGGTACAGACACTGACAGTCACACACACACACAGGTACAGACACCGACGGTCACATGCACACACAGGTACAGACACCGACAGTCACATACACATACAGGTACAGACACTGATGGTCACATACACACACAGGTACAGACACCAACAGTCATACACACACAGGTACAGACACTGACAGTCACACGCACAGGTACAGACACCGACAGTCACATACACATACAGGTACAGACACCGATGGTCACATACACACACAGGTACAGACACCAACAGTCACATACACACACAGGTACATACACTGACTGTCACACACACAGGTACAGACACTGACAGACACACACACACACACAGGTACAGACACTGACAGTCACACACACAGGTATAGACATCGACAGTCACACACACACACAGGTACAGACACTGATGGTCACATACACACACAGATACAGACACTAAACTGTCACATACACACACAGGTACAACCACTGACAGTCGCACACACACAGGTACAGACACTGAGTCACATACACACACACACAAGTAGACACTGACAGTTACACAGACACACACAGGTACAGACACTGACAGTCGCACACAACAGGTACAGACACTGACTGTCACACACACACACACAAGAACAGACACTGACAGTCACACACACACACAGGTACAATACTGACAATTACACACATAGGTACAGACACTGACAGTCACATACAGACACACATACAGACACTGACAGTCACACACACACACATAGACACCGACAGTCACATACACACACAGGTACAGACACTGACAGTCACACACACACACAGGTACAGACACCGACGGTCACATGCACACACAGGTACAGACACCGACAGTCACATACACATACAGGTACAGACACTGATGGTCACATACACACACAGGTACAGACACCAACAGTCATACACACACAGGTACAGACACTGACAGTCACACGCACAGGTACAGACACCGACAGTCACATACACATACAGGTACAGACACCGATGGTCACATACACACACAGGTACAGACACCAACAGTCACATACACACACAGGTACATACACTGACTGTCACACACACAGGTACAGACACTGACAGACACACACACACACACAGGTACAGACACTGACAGTCACACACACAGGTATAGACATCGACAGTCACACACACACAGGTACAGACACTGATGGTCACATACACACACAGATACAGACACTAAACGGTCACATACACACACAGGTAAAACCACTGACAGTCGCACACACACACAGGTACAGACACTGAGTCACATACACACACACACAAGTAGACACTGACAGTTACACAGACACACACAGGTACAGACACTGACAGTCACACACACACAGATACAGACACTGACAGTCACACACACACACACACACACACAGATACAGACACTGACAGTCACATACACACACAGGTACAGACACTGGTCACGCACACACTAGGGTACAGGCACTGACAGTCACACACACAGGTACAGACACTGAGTCACACACATGCACACCTACAGGCACTGACAGTCACACACACAGGTACAGACACTGAGTCACACACACGCACACCTACAGACGTTGACAGTCACAGTATGCACACACAGGAACAGACACTGACCGGTACAGGCAGTGACAATCATATGCATGCACAAACACAGGTACAGACACTGACAGTCACACACATACACACACAGGAGTGGACACCGACGGTCACACGCACATAGGTACAGACACTGACAGTCACACACACACACAGGAGCGGACACTGACGGTCACACACACACATAGGTAAAGACACTGACAGTCACACACACTCACAAATACACAAGTACCGACACTTGTCTAACATATACAGGTATTGACATTGACACACAAACACACATACTCACACTGCCAGTCTCTCTCACACACATACAGGTACAGGCACTGACAGTCAGACACACACCGGTACAGACATTGACAGTCACACACACACACAGGTACAGATACTGACAGTAATACACACGCACGCCTATAGACACTCACAGTCATTACACACACATATATGCGCACAGGCACAAATACTAATAGCCACACACACACAGAAGTCTCTCACACTACGCTAGCTCATTGACATTATTACAGAACTGAAAAAAGCACATTTCTATAGAATCTACCGTAAGGAAAAAACATGCAAATGCCTAGTGGCTCAATTGCATCGATTGAAAAAGCACACACACCGAAACAGGTCTCTCTCTACACATTGACACACATCTACGCACCGGCATTGGATAAGGCGCAGATCGTTTGTGTGGCAAAGGTCTATGTACACTCTGCCCTGCCCTCAAACACATTCTCCAATCGGTCTCTCAGGCATTCATAGAACATAGAACAGTACAGCACAGAACAGGCCCTTCGGCCCTCGATGTTGTGCCGAGCACTGTCCGAAACCAAGATCAAGCTATCCCACTCCCTGTCATTCTGGTGTGCTCCATGCGCCTATCCAATAACCGCTTGAAAATTCCTAAAATGTCCGACTCCACTATCACAGCAGGCAGTCCATTCCACACCCTAACCACTCTCTGAGTAAAGAACCTACCTCGGACATCCCTCCTATATCTCCCACCCCAAACCTTACAGTTATGCCCCCTTGTAACAGGTACATCCACCCGAGGAAATAGTCTCCGAACGTCCACTCTATCTATCCCCCTCATCATCTTATAAACCTCGATTAAGTCACCTCCCATCCTCCTCCGCTCCAAAGAGAAAAGCCCTCGGTCCCTTAATCTTTCCTCATAAGACCTACCCTCCAAACCAGGCAGCATCCTGGTAAATCTCCTTTGCACCCTTTCCAATGCTTCCACATCCTTCCTATAATGAGGTGACCAGAACTGCACACAATACTCCAAATGTGGTCTCACCAGGGTCCTGTACAGTTGCAGCATAACCCTGCGGCTCTTAAACTCAAGCCCCCTGTTAATAAGCGCTAACACACTATAAGCCTTCTTCACGGCTCTATCCACTTGAGTGGCAACCTTCAGAGATCTGTGGACATGAACCCCAAGATCTCTCTGTTCCTCCACATTCCTCAGAACCCTGCCGTTGACCCTGTAATCCGCATTCAAATTTTATCTACCAAAATGAATCACCTCGCATTTATCAGGGTTAAACTCCATCTGCCATTTTTCAGCCCACAAGTCAGTCACTCTATTTTTTACCCATTATTTGTCTGGGGAGCCAGGACATCCCGACAGGATCTCCGAAACGTTGTCAGACGAGGGCGCCCAGAATGTGATGTGACGCTCCCCCCCCCCCCACCCCCCCCCCCAACTCTTGATTCTGCCCTGTATGTCCCAGTCCTCCCCCACCCCACCCCCAGCAAATGACGATCATACTCTGTAATCCCACCTTGGTCCCTACTCCCCCTCCGGCCAATGCTCTCTGAAGACTGATCAGCCACGAGCCAGGCCCACTCTGAGCTCTCGCGGAGAGAGACAATTCCTCTCCTCCCATGCCCCCCCCCCTCTACCCCCACACCCCCCCTCTCCCCCACACCACCCCCCACCCCCCACCCCAAGCTCATCTGTCCTGCGACTGCGGAGGAGGGGGTAGAAGAAATTAAATTTGATCTATTTCAATCAGATTTTTAGTGGAAACTGACGCTTTTATTAACATCGATTTTTATTAAATTAATCCCCGAGAAATATACAAGTGGAGCTGAAATTAATCAGTGAGATTTCACACTCTTTTTAGCTTATCTCCTATGTAATTACAGACCCGATTATGTTAATACTCGAAATGTTGTTCAAAATATCTTTGCCTTGACCTGGTGCGTGTTTGGGAGAGACTAGCAAACTGATTAAAACTGATTTGTGGTTGATTTCAAGGATTATGTCACCGGCCTCAAATATATTTAGTGCATTGATCTAGTATTTGCTGTGACTATATTCACCACACATGCACACTCACACAAATACAGACAAACACACACCCACACAGCCCAAGGCACTTCTATTAATACTTCGTATCAAAGCAATACCACTTAATCTCCGATTTTTAACCCACTCATCGACCTCAAACATATGCACAACCATTCACAGTCTCTGATTCTAGAATTCTCATTTGCTCAATGCCAAATTCTCATTCTCGCTCCCTCTATCCAAAATTCTCATTCTCTCTCACAATCCAAAATTCTCATTCTCTCTCAATCCAAAATTTTCAATCTCTCTCTCTCTATCCAAAATTCTCATTCTCTCTCTCTCAATATAACATTCTCAATCTCACTCTCAATCCAACATTCTCAATCTCTCTCTCAATCCAACATTCTCAATCTCTCTCTCAATCCAACATTCTCAATCTCTCTCCCAATCCAACATTCTCAATCTCTCTCTCAATCCAACATTCTCAATCTCTCTCTCAATCCAACATTCTCAATCTCTCTCTCAATCCAACATTCTCAATCTCTCTCTCAATCCAACATTCTCAATCTCTCTCTCAATCCAACATTCTCAATCTCTCTCTCTGTCGAACATTCTCAATCTCTCTCTCAATCCAATATTCTCAATCTCTCCCTCAATCCAATATTCTCAATCTCTCTCTCAATACAATATTCTCAATCTCTCTCTCAATCCAATATTCTCAATCTCTCCCTCAATCCAATATTCTCAATCTCTCTCTCAATCCAATATTCTCAATCTCCCTCTCAATCCAATATTTTCAATCTCTCTCTCAATCCAACATTCTCAATCTCTCTCTCTCAATCCAACATTCTCAATCTTTCTCTCAATCCGACATTCACAATCTCTCTCTCAATCCAACATTCTCAATCATTCTCTCAATCCAACATTCGCAATCTTTCTCTCAATCCAACATTCCCAATCTCTCTCTCTCAATCCAACATTCTCAATCTTTCTCTCAATCCATCATTCCCAATCTCTCTCTCTCAATCCAACATTCTCAATCTTTCTGTCAATCCAACATTCTCAATCTCTTTCTCTCAATCCAACATTCTCAATCTCTCTCTCAATCCAACATTCTCAATCTCTCTCTCTCAATCTAACAGTCCAATCTCGCTCTCTCAATCCAACATTCTCAATCTCTCTCTCAATCCAACATTCTCAATCTTTCTCTCAATCCAACATTCACAATCTCTCTCTCAATCCAATATTCTCAATCTCTCTCTCAATCCAATATTCTCAATCTCCCCCTCAATCCAATATTCTCAATCTCTCTCTCAATCCAACATTCTCAATCTCTCTCTCGCAATCCAACATTCACAATCTCTCTCTCAATCCAACATTTTCAATCTCTCTCTCAATCCAACATTCTCGATCTCACTCTCAGTCCAACATTCTCAATCTTTCTCTCAATCCGACATTCACAATCTCTCTCTCAATCCAACATTCTCAATCTCTCTCTCAATCCAACATTCTCAATCTTTCTCTCAATCCAACATTCTCCATCTCCCTCTCTCAATCCAACATTCTCAATCTTTCTCTCAATCCAACATTCGCAATCTCTCTCTCTCAATCCAACATTCCCAAACTCTCTCTCTCAATCCAATATTCTCAATCTTTCTCTCAATCCAACATTCCCAATCTCGCTCTCTCAATCCAACATTCCCAATCTCTCTCTCTCAATCGAACATTCTCAATCTGTCTCTCAGTACAACAGTCTCAATCTCTCACTCAATCCAACATTCGCAATCTCTCACTCAATCCAACATTCTCAATCTCTCTCTCAGTCCAATATTCTCAATCTCTCTATAGGGGCTGTTTAGCTTATAGGGCTAATCGCTGGCTTTGAAAGCAGACCAAGGCAAGCCAGCAGCACGGTTCGATTCCTGGAACAGCCTCCCCGAACAGGCGCCAGAATGTGGCGATTAGGGGCTTTTCACAGTAACTTCATTAGAAGCCTACTCTTGACAATAAGCGATATTCATTTCATTTCATTTCTCTCAATCCAACATTCTGAATCTCCCTCTCAATCCAACATTCTCAATCTTTCTCTGAATCCAACATTCACAATCTCTCTCTCTGAATCCAACATTTTCAATCTCTCTCTCAATCCAATATTCTCTATCTCTCTCTCAATCCAATATTCTCAATCTCGCTCACAATCCAACATTCTCAATCTCTCTCTCAGTCCAACATTCTCAATCATTCTCTCAATCCAACATTCGCAATCTTTCTCTCAATCCAACATTCCCAATCTCTCTCTCTCAATCCAACATTCTCAATCTTTCTCTCAATCCATCATTCCCAATCTCTCTCTCTCAATCCAACATTCTCAATCTTTCTGTCAATCCAACATTCTCAATCTCTCTCTCTCAAACCAACATTCTCAATCTCTCTCAGTCCAACATTCTCAATCTCTCTCTCTCAATCCAACATTCTCAATCTCTCTCTCTCAATCTAACAGTCCAATCTCGCTCTCTCAATCCAAACATTCTCAATCTCTCTCTCAATCCAACATTCTCAATCTTTCTCTCAATCCAACATTCACAATCTCCTCTCTCTCAATCCATATTCTCAATCTCTCTCTCAATCCAATATTCTCAATCTCTCTCTCAATCCAATATTCTCAATCTCTCTCTCAATCCAACATTCTCAATCTCTCTCTCGCAATCCAACATTCACAATCTCTCTCTCAATCCAACATTTTCAATCTCTCTCTCAATCCAACATTCTCGATCTCTCTCTCAGTCCAACATTCTCAATCTTTCTCTCAATCCGACATTCACAATCTCTCTCTCAATCCAACATTCTCAATCTCTCTCTCAATCCAACATTCTCAATCTTTCTCTCAATCCAACATTCTCCATCTCCCTCTCTCAATCCAACATTCTCCATCTTTCTCTCAATCCAACATTCGCAATCTCTCTCTCTCAATCCAACATTCCCAATCTCTCTCTCTCAATCCAACATTCTCAATCTTTCTCTCAATCCAACATTCCCAATCTCGCTCTCTCAATCCAACATTCCCAATCTCTCTCTCTCAATCGAACATTCTCAATCTGTCTCTCAGTACAACAGTCTCAATCTCTCACTCAATCCAACATTCGCAATCTCTCACTCAATCCAACATTCTCAATCTCTCTCTCAGTCCAATATTCTCAATCTCTCTATAGGGGCTGTTTAGCTTATAGGGCTAATCGCTGGCTTTGAAAGCAGACCAAGGCAAGCCAGCAGCACGGTTCGATTCCTGGAACAGCCTCCCCGAACAGGCGCCAGAATGTGGCGATTAGGGGCTTTTCACAGTAACTTCATTAGAAGCCTACTCTTGACAATAAGCGATATTCATTTCATTTCATTTCTCTCAATCCAACATTCTGAATCTCCCTCTCAATCCAACATTCTCAATCTTTCTCTGAATCCAACATTCACAATCTCTCTCTCTGAATCCAACATTTTCAATCTCTCTCTCAATCCAATATTCTCTATCTCTCTCTCAATCCAATATTCTCAATCTCGCTCACAATCCAACATTCTCAATCTCTCTCTCAGTCCAACATTCTCAATCATTCTCTCAATCCAACATTCGCAATCTTTCTCTCAATCCAACATTCCCAATCTCTCTCTCTCAATCCAACATTCTCAATCTTTCTCTCAATCCATCATTCCCAATCTCTCTCTCAATCCAACATTCTCAATCTTTCTGTCAATCCAACATTCTCAATCTCTCTCTCTCAAACCAACATTCTCAATCTCTCTCAGTCCAACATTCTCAATCTCTCTCTCTCAATCCAACATTCTCAATCTCTCTCTCTCAATCTAACAGTCCAATCTCGCTCTCTCAATCCAACATTCTCAATCTCTCTCTCAATCCAACATTCTCAATCTTTCTCTCAATCCAACATTCACAATCTCTCTCTCTCAATCCAATATTCTCAATCTCTCTCTCAATCCAATATTCTCAATCTCTCTCTCAATCCAATATTCTCAATCTCTCTCTCAATCCAACATTCTCAATCTCTCTCTCGCAATCCAACATTCACAATCTCTCTCTCAATCCAACATTTTCAATCTCTCTCTCAATCCAACATTCTCGATCTCTCTCTCAGTCCAACATTCTCAATCTTTCTCTCAATCCGACATTCACAATCTCTCTCTCAATCCAACATTCTCAATCTCTCTCTCAATCCAACATTCTCTATCTTTCTCTCAATCCAACATTCTCCATCTCCCTCTCTCAATCCAACATTCTCAATCTTTCTCTCAATCCAACATTCGCAATCTCTCTCTCTCAATCCAACATTCCCAATCTCTCTCTCTCAATCCAACATTCTCAATCTTTCTCTCAATCCAACATTCCCAATCTCGCTCTCTCAATCCAACATTCCCAATCTCTCTCTCTCAATCGAACATTCTCAATCTGTCTCTCAGTACAACAGTCTCAATCTCTCACTCAATCCAACATTCGCAATCTCTCACTCAATCCAACATTCTCAATCTCTCTCTCAGTCCAATATTCTCAATCTCTCTATAGGGGCTGTTTAGCTTATAGGGCTAATCGCTGGCTTTGAAAGCAGACCAAGGCAAGCCAGCAGCACGGTTCGATTCCCGTAACAGCCTCCCCGAACAGGCGCCGGAATGTGGCAATTAGGGGCTTTTCACAGTAACTTCATTAGAAGCCTACTCTTGACAATAAGCGATACTCATTTCATTTCATTTCTCTCAATCCAACATTCTGAATCTCCCTCTCAATCCAACATTCTCAATCTTTCTCTGAATCCAACATTCACAATCTCTCTCTCTCAATCCAACATTCTCAATCTCTCTCTCTCAATCTAACAGTCCAATCTCGCTCTCTCAATCCAACATTCTCAATCTCTCTCTCAATCCAACATTCTCAATCTTTCTCTCAATCCAACATTCACAATCTCTCTCTCTCAATCCAATATTCTCAATCTCTCTCTCAATCCAATATTCTCAATCTCCCCCTCAATCCAATATTCTCAATCTCTCTCTCAATCCAACATTCTCAATCTCTCTCTCGCAATCCAACATTCACAATCTCTCTCTCAATCCAACATTCTCGATCTCTCTCTCAGTCCAACATTCTCAATCTTTCTCTCAATCCGACATTCACAATCTCTCTCTCAATCCAACATTCTCAATCTCTCTCTCAATCCAACATTCTCAATCTTTCTCTCAATCCAACATTCTCCATCTCCCTCTCTCAATCCAACATTCTCAATCTCTCTCTCAATCCAATATTCTCAATCTCTCTCTCAATCCAACATTCGCAATCTCTCTCTCTCAATCCAACATTCCCAGTCTCTCTCTCTCAATCAAACATTCTCAATCTGTCTCTCAGTACAACAGTCTCAATCTCTCACTCAATCCAACATTCGCAATCTCTCACTCAATCCAACATTCTCAATCTCTCTCTCAGTCCAATATTCTCAATCTCTCTATAGGGGCTGTTTAGCTTATAGGGCTAATCGCTGGCTTTGAAAGCAGACCAAGGCAAGCCAGCAGCACGGTTCGATTCCTGGAACAGCCTCCCCAAACAGGCGCCAGAATGTGGCGATTAGGGGCTTTTCACAGTAACTTCATTAGAAGCCTACTCTTGACAATAAGCAATATTCATTTCATTTCATTTCTCTCAATCCAACATTCTGAATCTCCCTCTCAATCCAACATTCTCAATCTTTCTCTGAATCCAACATTCACAATCTCTCTCTCTGAATCCAACATTTTCAATCTCTCTCTCAATCCAATATTCTCTATCTCTCTCTCAATCCAATATTCTCAATCTCGCTCACAATCCAACATTCTCAATCTCTCTCTCAATCCAACATTCTCAATCTCTCTCTCAGTCCAACATTCTCAATCATTCTCTCAATCCAACATTCACAATCTTTCTCTCAATCCAACATTCCCAATCTCTCTCTCTCAATCCAACATTCTCAATCTTTCTCTCAATCCATCATTCCCAATCTCTCTCTCTCAATCCAACATTCTCAATCTTTCTGTCAATCCAACATTCTCAATCTCTCTCTCTCAATCCAACATTCTCAATCTCTCTCTCTCAATCTAACAGTCCAATCTCGCTCTCTCAATCCAACATTCTCAATCTCTCTCTCAATCCAACATTCTCAATCTTTCTCTCAATCCAACATTCACAATCTCTCTCTCTCAATCCAACATTCTCAATCTCTCTCTCTCAATCCAACATTCTCAAACTCTCTCTCTGTCCAACATTCTCAATCTCTCTCTCAATCCAACATTCACAATCTCTCTCAATCCAAAATTCACAATCTCTCTCACTCAGTCCAACATTCTCAATCTCTCTCTCAATCCAACATTCACAATCTCTCTCTCAATCCAACATTCCCAATCTCTCAGTCCAACATTCTCAGTCTCTCTCTCAATCCAACATTCTCAATCTCTCTCAATCCAACATTCCCAATCTCTCAATCCAACATTCCCAATCTCTCTCTCTCAATCCAACATTCCCAATCTCTCTCTCTCAATATAACATTCTCTGTAGTAATCCACGGGAGGCAGGAGTTCCGTCACCACACCAATATTTATTTACAATAACGATATTACAGGAGCAGCTACAAACAGTGCTGCTAGCAGTCCAGTCAACTTAAGACTGGCTCACAAAGCCTACACAGGTGATTATATTGGCCCCCTCAATGAGCTATCATTGAGGGAGCTCATACACCAATTGGCCAACCAATAAAGCCAATTGGAGTTCATTACACCCCTCCCCCCAAGGTCCGAGGAATTCCTGCCAGCTGGCATTCCTCTGAGCTTCTTCCTGCTCCTCATGTCTGGGTCTGGCACCTCTGTGTCGTCCGCCGGGTCGTTCTCCGAAGTGGGCGGGGTGTACCTTATAGGTGCCCGTCTTTTCCTTGACAACCTCCTTGGAAGTTGTTCTTCCTCCTCCTCGGGGTGAGGTGTCGCGGGGGCCTCATCGAGCGTCTCCATCTCCGACTCTGACGACTGGATGACGGGGTCTGGAGAAATTGCTCGGGGCTGGGGTGTGGGTATCCTTTCCGTCTGGGCTATCCCAGCTTGAGGCGGTCCTGCTTCGCCTGCCTCCAGGTGTGGTTCCGCTGCCCTTATTTGGTTTAGGTGTTTCTTCAGCACCTTACCTCCTATTGAAACCTCATACGATATGGGCCCTGTTTGGGACTCTACCGTGCCTTTGACCCACGTTGGTCCATTCCCATAATTCTTGACCCAAACCGGTGCCCCCACCTGGAAATGTCTCTGCTGCCGACTATTATCATGGCCCCTGCGTTGGGCCTCCTGTTGTTTCTCCATTTGCCCCGTTAAATTTGGGAAAAGGAGACTCAGCCTCGTTCGCAGCCGCATTCCCGTTAAGAGTTCAGCTGGCAGTATGCCCGTTGTGGAATGCGGTGTGGTCCTGTAATCAAACAGCCAGCGGGAGAGCTTTGTGTCCATTGACGCTGCCGGCTGCTTCTTGAGTCCCGCTTTAAGTGTCTGGACCGCTCTCTCTGCCAGGCCGTTGGTCGCTGGATGGTAAGGGGCCGTTTTGATGTGACGGACTCCGTTTTCCTTCAGGAATTTTCCAAATTCACCACTTGTGAATGCCGTTCCGTTGTCCGACACCAATACCTCCGGAAGTCCATGTGTTGCAAACGAGGCCCTGAGCTTTTCAATTGTCGATGCTGTGCTTGCCGTGTTTACCCGGTGGACGTCCAACCATTTGGAGTGGGCGTCCACTATCACCAAAAACATTGAGCCCATGAAAGGGCCGGCATGGTCAATATGCAGGCGGGTCCACGGTCTGCCTCGCCATTCCCACGGGTGCAATGGTGCCGCTGGTGGCACTCTTTGCCCCTGTTGGCACTCCTGGCATCGACGTACCAAGGCTGCTATGTCTGTGTCCAAACCTGGCCACCAAACGTAGCTTCGAGCTAGCATCTTCATTTTCGACACCCCTGGGTGTCCGTGATGTAACTCGGTTAAGATTGCCTGACAGCCCTGAGCTGGGACTATTACCCGGGCTCCCCATAATAGGATACCGTCTTCTACGGTTATTTGGTCCCTTCTGCTCCAGTATGGGTGCATCTGGGGCTCCACTGGTCTTTCCAGTTCCCATGTTAGCAGTAAATGCTTCATCTTGGCTAAAACTGGGTCTTTTTGCGTCCACAACCGAATATGTTGTGCGTCTACTGGTAGGGTGTCCAAAACATTTAGAGTCATTACTGTCTCCTCTACTTTTGGTATTTGCAGCGGAGTGTCTGGTCTGTGCTCCAGAACGTATCTATACGCCGCCAGTAGCAACGCCCAGCGTTGGATTCTAGCTGATGCAATCGGGGGTATTGACTTGTCTTCTTTTACTAACCCTAATAATGGCTTATGGTCCGTCACTATGGTGAATTTCCGCCCGTACAGATACTGGTGAAATTTTTTTACTGCGAATATCACCGCCAGTCCTTCCTTCTCGATTTGGGCGTACTTCCTCTCAGCCATCGCCAAGGTCCTTGAAACATAGGCTATTGGCCGTTCTTCCCCATTCCTTCCTCTATGGGCTAAGACGGCTCCTATCCCGTAGGGGGATGCATCACAAGTGACCACCAACTCCTTCCTTGGGTCATAATGCTCTAGGACATTTTCGGATGACAGCTGTTCCTTAATGTCCCTAAATGCTCGGTTTTGGCGGGCGGACCATTTCCATTCTTGCCCCTTTTTTAGTAGCTGGTGGAAGGGTTCTAGGCTGGACGCCCTATTTTCAATAAATTTTCCATAATATGTTACCAACCCTAGAAATGATCGTAACTCCTGGACCGTGGTGGGAGCTGGGGCTTCTTTTATTGCCCTTACTCTGTCTTCTAATGGGTGTAAGCCCGACTCGTCTACTTTATATCCCAGGTACGTCACTTGTGGGGCCAGAAAAACACATTTTTCCCTTTTTAGCCGTACGCCTGCCTTTGCGAAACGCCTGAGCACTTCCTCCAGGTTCCTTAAGTGTTCCCTGTTTGTCCTACCCGTGATTAAGACATCGTCCAAATAAATCGCCACCTGCGGTAGTCCCTGCAGAATATTTTCCATCGTACGCTGGAATATAGCGCAGGCTGATGACACTCCAAAAGGCAGTCTAGTGTAACGAAAAAGGCCCTTCAGGGTGTTGATCGTAGCGAACATATGGGAGCCCTTGTCCAGTTTTAACTGCAGGTAGGCGTGGCTCATGTCCAGTTTCGTGAACAAAAGCCCACCTGCCAATTTGGCATATAGGTCGTCTATTTTCGGGATTGGGTATTTGTCCAGCAGTGCGTATTTGTTTACTGTCTGTTTGAAATCTCCACAGAGACGTATCGAGCCGTCTGGCAACAAAATTGGTACCACCGGCGCTGCCCATTCTGAGAACTGTACTGGTCTGATAATGCCGTCGCGCCGTAACCTTTCTATTTCGTCATCTACTTTCTTCCTTAATGCAAAAGGTACCGGCCTGGCCTTACAAAATTTTGGAAGGGCTTCTGGGTCCACGTGCAAAGTTGCTTTGGTGCCTAGGATTTCCCCCAAACCTTCCTGGA